>NC_064615.1:586419116-586722146 GCF_023898315.1 Schistocerca nitens | reverse complement strand
ATTATAGGCTCGAACAAGAAAGCCTTTACCTACAGGAGAAAGGTTCTTCAGCATCTGAATATGGATACCATCGGGCCCCAGAGCAGAGGATCGGGACTGGGCCAGTGCACTTTCGAGTTCCCGCACGGTGAAGATGGCATTGTAACTTTCACGATTCAAAGACAGGATAGAAGGTGGCCGTGCCTCCTATGCTTGTTTTCAGGGGAGGAAGGCAGGGTGGTAATGGGCAGAGCTCGAAATCTCCGCAAAAAAGCGGCCGAAGGCAATTGAGACATCCTCAGGATCCACAAGGACTTCATTCGCTACAGTCAGGCCAGAAATCGGGCAGTGGACCTTGGTGTCAGATAGCCGGCGCAGGCCACCCCAGACAACCGAAGAAGAAGTAAAACTGTGAATGAGCTGGTGAAAGCCACCCAGCAAGCCTTTTTGCTTTCTTTGATAACACGACGACATTGTGCACGGAGTCGTTTGTAACTGATACAGTTCGCCATCGTAGGTTGGCGTTGGAAGGTGTGTAAAGCACGTCGCCGAGCCCGAAAAGCGTCGATGCATGCTGTAGTCCACCAGGGGACTGGGACTCGACGTGGAGAAGAGGAAGTACGAGGGATGCAATATTCAGTAGCAATGAGAATAACGTCCGTGAGGCATGCGACCTGATTATCGCAGCTGGAGAAGTTTTGATCATGGAAGGTCGCCAGGGAGGTGAAAAGCCCCCACTCGGCTTTGGAGATGTTCCAGCTAGTGGAACGTGGAGAAGTGGTGTGATGCAGAAGATGGATTACGCAGGGGAAATGTTCGCTCGAGTATGTGTGAGACAGAGCATACCACTCGAACCGACGTGCAAGTTGGATAGTGAATACTGAGAGGTCCAGGTGGGAATAGGTATGCATTGCGTCCGAAAGGAAGGTAGGTGCACTGGTATTTAAGCAGACTAGATTGAAGTAGCTGAAAAGGTCTGCCAACAGGGAGCCTCTCGGGCAGGATGCTGGAGAGCCCCAAAGGGGATGGTGGGCACTAAAGTCTTCAGTCAACAAAAATGGTGTAGGAAGCTGAGCAATCAGTTGTATCATGACTGCCCTAGTAAAGGCAGACGATGATGGAGCGTAAACAGCACAAATAAAAAATGTGAAAGTGGGGAGACTAATTCGGACGGCAACCGCCTGCAGATCTGTGTGCAATGTGATTGGAACCAGCAACATGACTGCTCCATGAGCCGGAATACCTGACACAAGGGTTAGGTCAAAACGCACGGAGGTATAGTGTGCCAGGTCAATACGATCGCATGGGCGTAACTTCGTTTCTTGGAGATCTGCGACAAGCGAGCAGTGTATTCTAAGGAGCAATTTTAGTTCCTCTCGGTTGGACCGAATGGCGCGAATATTCCGTTGAAGAAGTGCCATTATGAAAACGGAAAGAAAAAGAAGAAACAAGAATGGGTCACCTCGATGGCCGCTGAGGGCCTGGTTTCGAGGGAGCACTGCTGCTGCAATCGATATGTGGTAAGTCATGGTCCATCAACTCAACAGTTGCGTCTGCCACCTTCTTGAGCTGGTCAGGAGGGGCAGCTTCCTCTGCTGGTGAAAGGCCAGATGATCGGCTACCAGCGGTGCGGCCTAGCGAAACTGAAGATGGCCGGGGACGGCAACCGCTGGGTGGCGCAGAAGAAGAAACGTGTCTCCGCGGAGATGGAGAACTCTTTTTTCTATGAGCCTTCTTTGAAGAATTACGTTTTGTCGAAAGAACAGTTGATGGCTGTGAAGTTTGTGTACGCAAGAAATCTTCGCGTGTCGGTTCTTTTTTGAAGGTCCGAGCTTCTGATCTAGAGGTCCTCGTCTTACCAGTAGCAGATGATGTTGTTTGAGCCTTAGGGTTGGTGGGAGGAAGAGGAGACGTTAATATGGTGATCTTAGCATTGGCCGATCTGACGACCGAATCGCTAAATGTTAGATCGCATGTCTGTGTAGATACCTCACTGGTAGGCCGAGGAGAGGCGAGAACAGTACTGTAGTTACCTGCCGGAAGCACAGTGGGCTTTCTGCTATTGAATAACTTGCGCGCAGCCGAGGTCCACACCTTCTCTTTCACTCGAATTTCCTGTATACTTTTCTCATCTTTGTAGACGGGGCAGTCGCGAGAGGAGGCAGCATGGTCGCCCATACAGTTGATGCAACGAGGGGACGGAGGTGACCAGTCACCCTCATGGGCGTCCCTGCCACAGGTAACGCATTTAGCCGCACTTGAACAAGACTGCCGGGTATGCTTAAACCGCTGACAATGGTAACACCTTGTAGGGCTGGGTACATACGGCCGAACAGAAATGATCTCATAACTCGCTTTAATTCGTGAAGACAAATGCTCATTGTCCAATGTCAGGAATATGGTTCGGGTCGGTATGAGGTCCTTGACGACCCTTTTCACGACCCTATGGACGGCCGTCACTCCATGATCAGAGAGGAAAGACAGAATCTCCTCATCAGTTAGTCCGTCGAGTGACCTGGTATACACCAGGCCACGCGACGAATTCAAGGTGCGGTGGGCCTCCACCCGTACAGGAAATGTGTGTAAAAGTGGCTCGAAGTAATTTTTGGGCCTGGAAGGCGCCATCTATCTCTAACAGCAAGGTACCGTTGCGCAACAGAGTACAAGATTTCACTGGTCCTGCTATCGCATCTACACCCTTCTGAATGACGAAAGCGTTGACTGTTGAGAAATCGTGACCGTCAGATCTTGTGACAACAAGAAACTTCGGTGCTGGTGGTAGTAGTATCGGAACAGGAGTTTCAGCTAGCTTTCTTTTTTGGGCAGAAGACAGGGAAGAAGAGGAAGAGAAATCCATTGCGGATGAATCCCCCATGATTGCCAGCATCTCCGATGGTGTGTTCGTTCCTTGTGGGGGCCCTCTCAGAGGGCACTCCCGCCTTAGGTGATTGTTCACACCTCAGGTCACACCTCCCGAGAAACGGACGGAGGGACCAATCAGCTCGTTCGGAAGGTAACAGCTCAGGCAATCACCCCTCCCTGGGCCTGGCCTTTACCAGGGGTACATGCGTGCCTTACTTGTCTACCCAGGGTGGGGAATTACGCGTTACCCCGTCACTGGCTACGCGTGTGAACGCGTGGATCGGCCTTCAGACACGCACAGGGAGGAAAGAAGAGAGGAAAGAGAGACAGGGATGGAGGTATAGAAGAAAGAATCTCCAACGCTGAAGCGGAGAATGAGACACGGAAAAGAAGACTGAGGCAGAGATAGAAGTAAGGGCAGGAAAGCAAGAAGAGTGAACGAAGGGGAAGACCAATAGAGGAAAAAAGTGTGAGGATGGAGAAAAAGAAAGGAAACAGGATCCTGGAGTTTTCAAACGTCTGTCTCTGGATGAAGGCTCGATAAATTACTCCCAAGAAGAGGGAGTGTGAAGGGGAGGTAAGGGTGGGGGGTGGACGGACGTGTCGATGAGGGATGGGGAAGGGGGGTAGGGCAGCCCGGAAAGGAAGGAGAACTGCACTAGCTCGGGGCCCCGTGCTCGCCACGCACGTATCCACAAAAGAGTTGTGGACCCTCTAACAACCGTACCACAACAAAGGTAAAATGTAATTATGATTGTGGTGTTGCTCACGCTGCTAAATACTGCATTTTCGGGCAACAACAAAGTTATATTATGTGGCAGGTGTCATGAGAGCACAGTTAAGAAAGTCATTTCATGAAATAATGGATAAACTAGGCACTCATATTTTCGTGTTTCCCACGCTGGTCTCGTTGTAAAATCATGGCTAAATCGTTGAAAATCTAGATACTGATGATTCCAAGCTCGGATGCAAAGAGGCCTAGGTGTTATTCTGCGATATTCAAAAGTTTTATAGATGTGTTTCATAAACCATTCTTGAAGATGTAAAAAAGTAATCAGCACTCCGAATTTAAGTTACACTTCCTTTTTATTACTTTTGTTGCAGTATCACGTAACACACAAAACATCAAATTATAAAACATACTTGAAAATATCTTCCTCACTGTTAAAGTTCACAATTTATAAACTGACTACAATTTGCGTCTTTTCAACATGATGACCAAGACTTGACGCTCTCTAATAACCGCTTACGCGCCCAAAAATCAGAGTTACAAATACGACAAAGATCATAGTAACAAAACAGAGAATTCACATAAGAATAATATCATTGCAATATAAACATATCGATGTATCAAAGTACCTCTACATTAATGAAATAAAATCTGAATGTTGTCTCAGAAATATGTTAACTACTTTATAGAAGCACAGTAGAATATTGCTGGTATCGAGAGGTTGAGGTGAGGTTCCGTAATGGTTACGTAATTCTAATACCATTACAACCCCCTGGAGGATCTAAAAGGAGGCAGGTAAAACACACTAAGGTAGTTGTAGAAACGATCGGTACTGTAGTTATAAAATGGCGTAGCTGTGTTGGGAAATAACCAGAGCTCCAAGCCCTAATAGAAAGCAATGAAACTCAAATAGTTATAGGTACAGAAAGCAGGCTTTAGCCGGAAATAAATTCAGGCGAAATTTCTTCAAGCGATCTAACAGTGTTCAGAAAGGATACGTTAAATTACAGCTGGTGGTGGAGTATTTACTGCTGTCAGAAGCAATTTGCCTTGTAGTTAAATTGAAGTAGATGGTTCCTGCAAAACAGTACGGGTAGAGGTTATACCTGACAATCGGACTAAACTATTAATTTTATTGTCTTACCGACCCCCGACAGTTCAAAGAAAACTTCAGTCTCATTTCAAATAGGTACTCCACTCATACAGTTATAGTCGATGGTGACTTCAATCTACTCTCGATATGCTGGAAAAATTATACGTTTATAGCCGGCGACAGGCAGAAAACGTCATCCGAAATTGTACTGAATGCTTCCTCAGAAAATTATTTTGAATAATCGGTTCATGAGCCCACCCGAAGCTTAAATGGTTGCGAAAGCATACTTGACCTCTTAGCAACAAATAATCCTGGACAAATAGTGAGTATCGTGACGAATACAGCGTCCACAAGGTAGTTGCTGCTAGGCTGAATACCGTAACTCCTGCAGCCATCAAAAAGAAACGCTAAGTATATATATTTTAAAAAGCTGATAAAAATGCTCTTAACGCCATTTTAAGAGACCGTCTTCCCTCCTTCCTATCTGATCCTGTAAGCGTAGCAAAGATGGGGAATGATTTCAAAGAGATAGTATCGACAGCAGTTGAGAGATATACACCACATAAATTAATAAGTGATGATACTGATCGTCCATGGTACACAAAACGGGTCAGATCGCTGTTGCAGAAGCAGTGAAAAAAGCATTCCAAATTTAAATGAACGCAAAAGCCCCAAGACAGGAAAAGTTTTGTAGAAGTTCGAAATATGGCGCGTACTTCAGTGCGAGATTCGTTTAATAATTTCCACAACGAAATACTGTCTCGAAATCTAGCAGAAAACTCAAAGAGATTCTGTTCATACCTAAAGCACACCAATGGCAAGACGCAATCAATACCTTCACTGCGCGATAACAACGGTGAAGTCACTGATTACAATGCCACTAAAGCAGAGTTAATAAATATGGTTTTCCGAAACTCCTTCACCAAAGAAGACGAAGTAAATAATCCTGAACTGCAATCAAGAACAGCTGCTAGGATGAGAAACATAGTAGATATCCTCGGTGTAGCAAAGCAGCCAAGGCCTCTGGTCCAGATTGTATACCAGTCAGGTTCGTCTCAGAGTATGCAGACACAATAGCTCCATATTTAGTAATTATATACAACCGCTCGCTCACAGAAATATCCGTACCTAAAGACTGTAAAATTTCTAAAGTCACACCAATCCCCAAAAACCGATGTAGGAGTAATCCGCTGAATTACAGGCCCATATCTCTAACGTCGATTTGCAGTATGGTTTTGGAACATATTCTTCTGTATTCGAACATTATGAAGTACCTCGAAGAAAACGATTTATTGACACAGTCAGCACGGATTCAGAAAATATAGATTTTGCGAAACACACCTGGCTCTCTATACTCATGAAGTAATGAATGCTATCGACAGCGGATGTCAATACTTTTAGATTTCCAGAATACTTTCGACACCGTTCATCTCAAGCGTCTTCTGACCAAACTGCGTGTCTATGGAATATCGCCTCAGTTTTGCTACTGGGTTCGTTATTTCGTGTCAGAGAGGTCACAGCTCGTAGTAATAGACGGAAAGTCATCGAGTAAAACAGAAGTAATATCCGGCATTCCCCAAGGAATTGTTATAGGCCCTCTATCGTTCCTGGTCTATATTAACGACGTAGGAGACAATCTTAATATGCGTCTTAAATTGTTTGCAGATGATGCTGTCATTTACAACCTCGTTAAGTCATCAGATGACCAATACAAATTGCAAAATGATTTAGATAAGGTATCTGTATGGTGCGAAAAGTGGCACTTGACCCTGAATAAAGAAAAGTGTGAAGTTATTCACATGAGTACTAAAAAAGGTACACTAAATTTCTATTACAATTACAAAAACCTAAGTTGAAGCGATCACATAGATAATGTTGTGGGTAGAGCAAATCAAAAACTGCTATTTATTGGCAGAACATTTAGAAGGTGTAGAGACTGCTTACACTACCCTTGTCCGCCCTATTCTGGAGTATTGCTGTGCAGTGTGAGATCCGCATCAGATGGGACTGACGGATCGAAAAAGTACAAAGAAGGGCAGCTCGTTTTGTATTATAACGAAGTAGGGGAGCTAGTGCCACAGACATGATACGTGAATTGGAGTGGTAATTATTACAACAAAGGCGTTTTTCATTTGGACGGAATCTTCTCGTGAAATTTCAATCGTCAGTTTTCTACTGAGATTACGAAAGTATTCTGTTGGCACCCACCTACATAGGGAGATTTGTGCTTTTACCAGTGGGGGGGATGTCTTAGGGGGTTGGTAGAATTATATATGTTACTAGCTTGGACCGTGGCGTTACACATGGTTAAACAGCTATTTATAAATAGATGTTAATGCCGAAACTCACTATTCACGCGTATGCACTATCAGAAAAGCCATCCCTTGTAATATCTTTAAAAGTGCATTAAAGGTAAAGCTTATTTACAAAATCATCTACATACAGGTATGCGAGGGGACTTCAAAAAGTAGAGGCACATTTGTGAAAAGCTGTACTTATTCTGATGATAGAAAACTGAAACATATTAATAGTATTAATAGTAAGACATATTAAAAACTTTCAGTATTCAGCTCCACAAATTTAAATTATATGTAAAGTTTTACCCCAGTGCGTGGGAAATAAACATCCCAGGTTGGGATGCATAAATTAAAACCAGGTTAGGGGATGGTCTGATGCAGAGGGGGGGAAATCCCCCCCATCCCCCCCCCCCTGTAAATCGCACACTGCTGTAAAATAAGAGAAATCTGGGCTCCCACAGAAAGATTTAAGTGATCGTTTTTCCCGCGCACCTTTCGAGAGTGGAATGGTAAAGAGACAGCTTGAAGGAGGTTCATTGAACCCTCTGCCAGGCGATTGATTGTGAATAGCAGAGTAATCACGTAGATGTAGACATAGAAATTAAAAATTTGCAGCCTGCAAGAGAAATAAACGAAGTCGATGAAGAACGAAAGTTTGCGTTTCTCGACTCTAAAAGTGGGTACCAGCAGTAGTTACAAATTTAGTCTATAAACGGAAGAGTCGGTTGCTGAACGAAGAAAGAGGGCTCGGAAGAGTCGGTTGCTGAACGAAGAAAGAGGGTTCGAAGTTGAACAGGTATAGAAGCGGAAAAAAGTTAGATTCAAAATGTACTCACACTGGCGAGAAAATTGTTAGAGGAGGTAACAGTGGCAGAAATGCATCTTGTGAATGAAAAACATGGTGTGTATTAATATAAGTATTTAAATAAGAGTATTGATGTATAGTTTTTTCAAGAATTTTGGGCGATACTTCTGTTTTGTGTAAGACGTAGTTTGAGAAATTTAAGATGCAAGTGATGAAGTATGTAGGCACAATTTAGTGCTAGGAAGGAGTAAATATAGTTCGCACCAAATTTGGTACTTGGTCAATAGCGCTCATTAAAATTTTTGTAACTTGTGGGAGTAGAACATGTGTTTAGGTTCAAAGTAAAGATAAATTTTAGGGGTGTATTTCGTTGAGTAATTCTACAGTGTATGTTATTTTGGAAGAGTTTTGAAAAGATTTGCATGTGAAATTTTGGGGAGTTGAAAGGAAAGGTAAATGGGCGATCTCTGCACAGTGTTGTATTAGTTTTAAAATTTCTAATTAGAACGGTAAAATGAAAGAGAAATGATAAAATGTCAGTTGATATATCGTATAGAAAAAATTTCATAGCACAAGAGACATGTTTTCTAGTGGGAACATGGACAGAGTGTTTGAAATGTCGACTTGAATCAAGTATTTTGCCTAGGCTATAAATCAGGTTTTCTTGCTATCCTGTCTTGAATATATCGATTCCACTGGCGAGGCCGTTCAGTGTCTGATCTGTGCGGATTCTGGAAGTCATATGATTACTGGTGACCACACCACAGCCCGCTCCGTTGGCCGTGCGATATAAAGCACGGCCTTCTGGGTGGGAAGGAGCGCCTGGTCGCCGGCACGAATCCGCCCGGCAGATTTGTGTCGAGGTCCGGTGAACCGACCAGTCTGTGGATGTTTTTTAGGCTGTTTTCCATCTGCCTCGGCGAATGCGGGCTGGTTCCCCTTATTCCGCCTCAATTACACTATGTCGGCGATTGCTGCGCAAACAAGTTCTTCACGTACGCGTACACCACCATTACTCTACCACGCAAACATTGGGGCTACACTCGTATGATGTGAGACGTTCCCTGGGGGGTCCGCCGGGGGCCGAACCGCACAATAACCCTGAGTTCGGTGTGGGGCGGCTGAGGGGTGAAGTGGACTGCGGTAGTCGTCGTGGGGTTATGGACCACTGTGGCTGCGGCGGGGACGGAGTCTCTCCGTCGTTTCTAGGTCCCCGGTTAACATTCAGCATACAATACAATACAACCACACCACATGCCGTACATGGCCAAGGGCGTAATGATTTTCGGAAGAGATTCCTGTATTTCGAACCATTTAAACTTTGACGCTAGAAAACCCATCAGGTGCTATGTTTGTGCTGGTGATGTGCTACGACAGGCTCAAAGCAAAAGATGCTATCGAATGAGCGTAAAAGCGATAAAAAACTTTTGAAAAGATATGGCTGACTCGAAATTTATTTAAAGATTTCTGTGTTTATTTTGGCATTTAACTGATATGCCATAATTTTATTATTTTTGTTACATTTCGAAACTTTAAGCCAATAATATGACGATGGGACTTACATTATAGTACTGACAAACCAGTAGGTTATTACATTAATTATGTTATCTATGTATTGTGCTATCTAAGTACGTAAAATTTGATGCGACTTAATGTGCCAAATTAGCGATCTAATGATCCACATTAACTGGAGGTCTGTAACGTTACGAGTATGGGGGTGAGTTATACGTTCGCCTAGGACTGATATTGAAGAGAGTTGAATTTGCTGCACAGCTGAAGGCTAACGTGTCCATGGCCTACGGCACTCCACGGCCAACCCAGCCACTTAACCTGTTCCGTGCAAAGGCGAAAAGAGCCACCAGAGGCAGTAAGTCCCGAAGCTGAGAATTTGGGCGGCTGTTGCTCGCATGGCCTTTGTGGCTCCTCTCACCTCTTTGAGAGTCGTTAATAATTTTCAACCAGGTATTAATACAAATCTAAGCACATCGGCGATCCAGTAAAATGAAGCGTACCCAATGACACGACAAAATTTCAATATCTTTAAAACTTCAGAAGTTAATATTTCACAGCAAATAACCATTTACATAATTATTCTGAATCAATAGCTTTTAATATATCAGATGACAGCACTGAACTATAGCCATCATCGCTGAAAGCTTTAGCTTTTAGCTTTTAATTACGTCATGCTATTTCAACACGCAATATATCAGATGACAGCACTGAACTATAGCTATCATCGCTGAAAACCACTCGTCTGTATCTATTTTCTTTATTGATTTATGACGTCGTTTATATGTTTCATTGTGCAATGTTTGTCAGAACACCATGTCAGCCACAATTACACAACAAATGAATATAGCATGAATACCTCATATTTTGTTATACTTTTATTTATTTGATGGACAGTTTATTATTTTGCCAGTAACATTATTTAAATGTTGATTGCAAATGCTGTTAAGAACAACGTACCCTAGTAATTTAAAAGTGGTCGCATGTGTTAGCAGACTCCACAATTGTAAAGAATATCAAAAGACGTTTCTGTCAAGTAGGCATAAATAAGTGTTTAAACAAAATTTAATGACAATGTGTTGTCCTTTAACATGAGTGCACTTCCACAAGAATACTGGCCTATATTGGGGACAGATCTAGGTTTCTCGCTGGTCAAGGGCGTACCTCAGCATCACGCAGTCAGTTTATGGGAAACGTGCCATATGTGGACGAACATTGTCCTGCTGAAAAATGGCACCACCATACTATCACATTAGAGGCAACGCAAGAGGATGTACGGCGCCTGTGACGTACTTCTCTGCTGTCAGCGCTCCATTAATCACTATCAGACATGACCTGAAGTTATACCTGATGGAGTCGCGCGGAGTGATCGCCCGGTTAGAGGCGCCATGTCACGGATTGCGCGGCTCTTCCCGGCGTAGCTTCAAGTCCTTACTCGGGTATGGGTGTGTGTGTTGTTCTTAGCGTAAGCTAGTTTAAGTTAGTTTAAGTAGCGTATAAGTTTAGGGATCGATGACCTCAGCAGTCTGGTCCCTTAGGAATTCACACACATACCTGATGGCTCCCAACTCCGTGACACATTGGAAGAACGGGACCTTTCTGCTGGTCACCACAATATCCGCCGACGAAGGTCATCTAGGGTGGTGCAGAACCGAGAGTCAGCACTGAACACAATGCGACGCCGTTCATCAGCAGTCCATGCCTCCATGGCACAACATCGCTCGAGACGCAGCCTTTTGTGTTGTGGTGTTAATTCGCGTGGGACGGTAATTACCTAGTCCGGATGCTGCAAGTCTCTGATAATGCTGTCTCACACGTGTCCTCCACAGTGATCACTCAACATATGAATGCTGTTCATGCCCCTATATTTTCTATCACGCTTTTGTAGCAGCACCAAACACGAACGACACTGGTACATTCTGGTGGCCGTTCTGACGTGTCACAGAGAATTACTGGTCTCATCACTTGCATACCAGCCGACGTTGTTAGGTGTACCAAGTTGCGGTGATAACCGACCACGTCTTCTCGGTGCCTCTCTCTTTTCTTTTCTTTTTTATTTTTTTTTTTTGTTTTTTGTTTTTTGTGAGGCAGAGTATTTTCACTTCAGCGCGGTTCTGCAAGTGTAACTGATTGTGCAAGTGTGCACCGGCTCTGAAAATCTAGAGTCTGGTATCCCATCACTCCAGCGATGTGGAGACGTAGTCAGAGAGTGGCAGCGATTCTGCTCGTACGGATTGCAGATGTATACGGTCGCCGCTAACATGTTCGTATATGGACAGCGAAGCCTTAGTGATGCCGATTCTCGACTACAGCAGTTGCCTCGCTTTTCTCGACCTGAATTTTGATTTGAAACTATATTTGATCCTGTGTTGTGTAAGACGAATTACACTTTGTTCATGGGTAATGATCTGGGTTCGCGTTATTTGCAGTGTTACCCATCTCTCTATGACATGTTCGGCTGCCGATGTAGCGAGTTTCCTTTCCACACGGCACTTGGTTCGCGGCAGTCACGTGTCTAGTTAGTGTAAAACTACGATAAAAAAATGATAGTTCCCCTTTCAAGTCCGTTATTATGCGACTTGCAAAATGTAGGTGTCAGTGCTGGACTTTCACTTCCTGACGTTCAGTCTTCGCCGCACGTACTGTAAGAGCCTACTCTCTGTTCCCGCAGCGGCACCTTTCCTTTTATCCTACCAGCAGTCTGAGATTTTTTTTTTTGCTAGGTCTTCAATTATATGCTACGTCTTCTTCTCTCTATAAGGGGGGGTAGGACGTCAAACGGGCCTACTTGGAGCAAGAGAGGCAACACAGGACATTTTAATTTCCGCTGTCTATACTTCTACAAATACATTCATAAAATTTTATCAGCATGACTAGGAAGAATTCAGGATTCACACTCATAGCAGTGGAAGTTCAAAAAATAACAAAATTAATTTTTAACATCTGAAATTTCATCATTTTTTTCACTTACTATTGACTACATTTGTTGCTGTAGGACACTTCTTCATAAGTTAGAGGGATTCTTCGGTGAATTTTGCACACCATACAAACTATACTTACAGATGTATGACACTCTAGAATTTATTTAATTTATGAAAAAAAGGATGAGCTGTTACATTTTAAACTTCATGTTTAGAAAAAACTCAAACTGTATAGTTAATTATCTCAATTTTTATCACAGTTTTTAATAGATTTGGAAAATTCTAGACTTTCATTCACCTGTAAATATGGTTTGTATCCTGTGCAAAATGTATCGAAAAATTTTTCTTACTTACGAAGAAAATTGTATGTATAGCAACAAATGCGGCCAATAGTAATTGAAAAAAAGATGAAATTCCACATGTACCAAAAATTAATTTTGCTATGCTTTTGAACGTCCACTGCTATGAGTGTGAATCCTGAATCCTTCCTGATCATATTGACAAAGTTTTATGAATTTATTTGAAAAATGTGGACAGTGGAAATTAAAATGTCCTGTGGTGCCTCTCCTGCTCCAAGTCGACCCGTTTGACGTCCTACCCCCTTAAGCTATGTATTGGGTGCAAGGTTTCTTTCGTCAGTTTGATGAATGAAGCCAAATGTCAGACAATGTGTTCTAGACTCCCTTCGTATCCTCATTCGCAGACGCCTCTGTGTGTGAGCTTAGTAGTTATTATTTATTTTTCTTATTTGTGGCCTTGGTATGTAATCCACCAAGCTAGCCTTTGATACGTGAGATGCAAAAAATAAAAAGAGAAGCCCAATAACACACACATATCTCCTTGACTGAAGTAAAATACTTAAATTAGCGATAAAGATATGCACTGTGAGTGGCGTCTTTATTCCGGTGAGAAACTGTTGTCCACGGTGCACTAACCTCTGCAGTAAATTGGTTATTGCTTGGTATCGGAATGGACAGCCGAATACGTTGCGGTTGGCGTCCTGTGTATCAAAGTCACGTAGATGTGAGTGAATCAGTTGTAGCCACCGGAGGATGCTGTCGTAACCGTCCGTGATTCAAGAGGAGGTGAAACATGGAGACCAGAAACATTTGGTGATACACACCAATGGAGTACCACGATCAAGCAAGGATACTTCGCAGTACAGTTGTATAATGATTCGAGTTTGATTATACGATGTATACCACTTACTGGTCCGCAAGGTTCTGATCTGTCGCCGAACGTCTTGCAGAATGTTTGGGTAAGGAACACGTTCTTATGTCTATATCCCATGGTGAACGGCGTTCTTAACGAGGACGTCATCAATTTCACTGATGTTATACCAAGGTGCCACTTTACTAATAGCATCGTGTTTTTCTTGTTACGCCGCTGTATTTCTGCAATACGGTCTACAATAGGATTCAGCCAGTAACTGTTACTATTGAATAGGACGAGGGTCGTGTCATTGCAAAAGATGTGTCCTACTTCGAGTGGGACTGAGAGGCACGTTTCCAACGTTCCTCGATTTTCGGAAAGAGAGAGTCGATCACTTGGCCGGTGAATCTGGATATACCACCACCGTTGGATTAGTGGCTGTACGTTACTGCTATAGACATCAACTGGACGACGTATGTAGATTTACTTCTGAATGTGATTCGAGTGTTTGCAGCTAATCTAATTAGTGTGGAAAAATTTTTCACTGCAGCATTTGGGCGTTTAGGGGAGGAGAGGGGTTGAACAAGGTTCCCGATCACCAGACTTTGCGCCGATGTCCCCGATTATATACCAAACCTCTTATGTAGTGAGGGCGTGTGACACTCTTGATGGTGATCCGTCCGTCGGATGGGGACGTTAAGCTTGGTGGCCCTGTTGACGCTATTCGCCAGGAGTAGGATATGTGCTCGCAACGGGTTTCATCTTCTCTCATCATCATGATAATCATCGTGAACATCACACAACACAAACGTTACACTACACTCCACAGACATAGATACTGTATACATACCCGTAGTCTTACACTGATTTGCAATGGAGTATGTTGCAAATAAACAAACAAACAAATCTTAGTTATACAGTGAGGTTAATCTAGCATGTGATGACTTCAGATCTTCAACTCTCAAGTTTGTGTGAAAAGCTACTCTCCTTTGAGATCCGTGGATTTATTGTTGACTTCCCACACTGTGTCAGAGTTTTACGAAAGTATCTTTTTTGCCTCTTTGGCCACATCGCGATTGTTTACAGTGTTAATGCGTCAGGATTGGCCAGGAGGGGAAAGCATTAGGCATCCGTTGAGATGAAAAATCAAACGTAGTTTTAACTGTATGAAATTTTAATGCCGTAAAAAGGAAATGCAGGCCTATAGAAGCCGCCGAGACTGAATGGGCTGCCGCCCAAAAGAGCAGGAGAGGAGAACGTCTGGTCGGGTCGGAAGCTGCCAGCGGAAGAGACCGGACGGCGTGTCCGCCGTCCCACCCCCACTTCACCACCTCCAAGCCACCCTATTGGTCGGCCAAATCGAAGACGCGCAGTTCGGTAGCGTTACCTCGCCAGCAACACGTGAGTGTAGCTGCTGATGGCTCACACGTGAGTTTCAAAGTGGTTTTGTCTGGCTTCTTGCAACGTGACTGATCTGCTGCAATTATCCGCTAGGCAGAAGGCACTGACGACCATCAAGTGAAAAATAAAAAACGAATTTTTATACTAATAAACGCATTCAGTAACGGTCCCCACTGTACAACAGGTTAGGTACTTCTTTCAGTTGGAACGTATTTTTCAGCTTAATTTCTCAAGGCCTCTGACTTTCTCTTTTAACGTTCAACGGGTCCTCATCGCTGACTGAGTTAATCCCTTTTTACACGACCGACTACCTGATCAAAATCGGCAACCACGTCACGAGCGGATCAGTAATCATTGACTGTGTCGAGTATGGCGCAGACGGCATATGTGCGAAAACAATCAACTATGGGTTCGTGTGCTAACATCGGAAGTCATTCTAATCTCGTCCGGCGCTCTACAGTTACTGAAAAATCGAAAACGTGTTTACGTCTTATAATAACTAGACAAAGAAAACCGCACCCTGTACATATAAAAAGAAATGAAATAGATACATGTGTTTTAATTAACATTATTTCAATAGTGAATAAGTCGGTTATAGACTTCCGGTCAAAAGTTTTCGATTACCCATAGCAAAATCTATGTATTCTATTTCAATGTACAAACGAAATAGACGAACAAAATCAATATCTTCTCGCCCTGTCAGTAAGTAAGATAAAATCGGTTTAGATTTTAACCTCTTGAAAGTATCCACCATTTGATCTCAGAACTGCTGACAAACTCTTGGCATTCTGGATACAATTTTGTAGAGTTTTTGTCTCTATTACAGAACACACATCAGTAAATTATTCCACATGTCTTCAATATTACATCTAATACTGGAAAAAAAGTCTATTTTCTGACCCTGCTGTCAAGTTCATCCCTTAATAGTTCAATAGGATTTAAGTGAGATGACTGACTTGGCCAAATCATATTCTTCAGTTCCCCACATTACTCTTCTCTATTCAAAATGGCTCTGAGCACTATGGGACTTAACATCTGAGGTCATCAGTCCCCTAGAACTTAGAACTACTTAAACCTAACCAACCTAAGGACATCACACACATCCATGCCCGAGGCAGGATTCGAACCTGCGACCGTAGCGGTCGCGCGGTTCCAGACTGAAGGGCCTAGAACCGCTCTGCCACAGCGGACGGCTCTTTTTAATTGACATAACCTCTGCAGAATTTAGGAACAGATTTGGGATCATTGTTCTTCTGGAGAAAAAACCTACGGTCAATACGCCTGTTCCGAGATAGAACCGTGTTGTTGATCGGTATCCTGTGATATCCTTCCTTCCTTAATGTTCCATTAACTTCTCTGCACAAGAGTCAAGCAAGTGCAATTCAAATGCAGATTGGATTTTTGCCTACCATTAACTGAGTGAAAGCTGCTAATTCTTGGGTTGTTCGCCTGCCAGGTTCAAGTCTGTCTATTAGATGCAGATTCGGTGACCTGGGCATCCAGTGAATATGAGATGAATGAACCCCGAGCGAAGGAAATCTCTGACCCAGCCGGGAACCGAACTCAGGAACCTGCGATCTAGAGCGAGTGAAGCTATCTCGTGGATCACGATCTGCTGACAGGCAAGAAACTCGCTCCTGTAAAAGGGCCTGTATTTCTCCTTTTCAGTCCTTCCCAAGACGACAAGGAACTGACAGGTATGTGTAGCTGGCGAACATGCAGTTGTGCGGTACACTTAGATACTGGAGGCTGAGCAGGCGAAAGAATTCTTTTATCGCCTAAAGGTTCTGTTGAAGTTTGGAGACTACGAGTCGGAAGAGAGCAGTGCAGTTTATCTTCTGAGCGGAAGGGAACGCGAGGTAAAGAAAAAACCTGGACGTCAATTACTCACTGCTGGAGCAGCGCAGTGCCGAGTTTTTCCGTGCTGCGCCGCGCACTCGCGACGAAGAGGATAACAGAGCAGGGCAGAGAAGTGATAAATCGCCAAAGCGCAGCGCGCCTGCTGTAGCCAGACGGAACCGGGCGCCATGTCCAGGCCTGGACCCGCCGGGTGGCAGCGGGGGCGCCACCCCAGGGCACAGCTCTCACGGTTCGACTCTGGAGTGAAGAGACCCGACCACTAGGAAATGCAGGACGGTGACCACTGTCGCCAATACACTCTGCGGACTGGGTCGCTCAGTTACTTTAGGCGGTGGTTTGTGTAGTGTTCAGTACTGTATATGTGTAGCTTCTGTTACATGTTTTAGTTTTGATTTTTTGTAATTCCGTTTTTCTACTGTCTGTGCATCATGCCCATTTTTCACTGCTATTTTCTCTATTGTCTGTATACCTTTTACATAATTCTCTTGTTGATGTACAGAGCGACAATTACACAGGCCAATGATGGAAAAACTTTATTACTGAAAATACCTTATTCTTATGCTTTTTAGGCTGGGAAACCTAAATATGATACTTAAAAAACTGTATCACCCACCATTTCTTCACATTTTCCAGTTATATTTATTAAATTAAGCGTTTTTCAAAGAATTTAACAGCTTTTATATAATTGAAATAATTTAAAACGGAGGTGCAATGAATGTAGATGACGTTGGTAGCACTGCTGAAAAACATTTGATGGCAAAAGAAGGTCGATTCTATTTTTGTGTTGACAGATGATGTTTTTGTAAACAATATATTTCAGCAATCAGTCTTCCCTTTTAAATTTTATGGACAGATCTAGATTTCAGCTAGAAACTAGCCATTCTCAATGCACTATCATTTTTCATCAAAGAATGTAATGCCAACTGGTAGGGCTTCATCCACAGTATTCAATGAACTGTGGATGAAGCCCGACCAACAGGCATTACATGCATTGATCAAAAATGTTAGTGCATTGAAAATGGCTAGTTTCTAGCTGAAATCTAGATCTTCCAATAAAATTTAAAAAGGACGACTGATAGCTGAAATCTATTATTTACAAGTCAATATAATAATCGCTGAGTGCAACAGCCTTCTGAATGGAAGGTAACCTAATGAAGATTATGTTTTGTTTACTGTCAGCCTAGCCTCACTTTCCCGTTTCCTTTAAATGTGCTCAGTACAATGTCTAATCGTGATTGTAAAAGCTCTGCTGACAGTTTTTGTTATATTTGTGGTGAAGTTGTGATTAAAAAACACCAAAGAAACATTACAGACTTTGTGAAAAAGGTTTATCTTTCATACTTTGGATCTAAACTTGGTGATGAAGATAAATCTTAGGCGCCGCATAAGGTATGTTATATGTGTGTAGAAGATCTGAGAAAATGGTCCAAAAAGGAGAAAATAGCCTATAGATTTGCTGTTCCTATGATATGGAGGGAGCCAAGAAATCATTCCGATAATTGCTACTTTTGCACTGTTGATATTGCTGGTTATAATTCGAAAACAAGAAGGTAATAAACTACCCTAGCCTTCCGTCCGCGCCGGCCGGGGCGGCCGAGCGGTTCTAAGCGCTACAGTCTGGAACCGCGCGACCGCTACGGTCGCAGGTTCGAATCCTGCCTCGGGCATGGATGTGTCTGATGTCCTTAGGTTAGTTAGGTTTACGTAGTTCTAAGTTCTAGGGGACTGATGACCTTAGAAGTTAAGTCCCATAGTGCTCAGAACACATTTGAACCTTCCGTGCGCCATCCGACCAGTACTGCATGGTGTAGATTTGCTGGTTGATGAACCACCAGATGATTTAAATTCTATTCCAACAAAAGTATTTTCTTATGTACAATCTGATTTAGATGAACCATATGATGATGAATTCCATTGTAGTACAGAAAGTCTAGAGTCCAAATTGTTTACTCAGACCCAGCTTAACGATTTGGTTAGGGATATGGCTCTAGATTAAAAGAAAAGAATTTATTGGCAGTTGGAAGCAGCATATACATGTATAGAAAGAGAGAGCAGCAATTTTCCAAGTTTTCTCAACAAGAAGGTGATTTAGTGTACTGCTCAGACATTCCCGATATGATGAATGAGTTTGGTATTGAGTACAAAAAGGAAGACTGGAGGCTGTTTATTGATTCATCCAAAACTGGTTTAAAGGTTGTTTTATTACACAATGGTAACATGTATGCATCTATACCTACTCGGAATTCTGTACATATGAAAAAAACTATGAAAACCTAGAAATAGTGCTACATAAAATAGCCTATTCTGCTCATGGTTGGATGATATGTGGCCATCTAAAAGTAACATACATGCTCCTTGGTCAGCAAGGTGGCTTTACCAAATTTCCATGTTACTTGTGTGAATGGGACTGTAGGGCTAGGGATCACCACTGGTACAAAAAGAACTGGCCTGCGAGGGAGTCCTTAAAACCTGGTGAGAAGAACATTCTGATTCTGCGCAAAAACCTTGTAGGTAGGAAAAACGTACTCCTACCACCTATACATACAATATTAGGCCAAATGAAAACAGTTTGTAAAGGCATGGTCTAAAGATGGAGCATGTTTTAAGTATCTCTGCCAAAAGTTTCCACACCTTTCAGAAGCTAAACTAAAAGAAGGCGTCTTTGTCGGACCTGACATTAGAAAATTGATGCTTGGTGTTAACTTTGAATCCACAATGACCTTAAATGGGAAAGAAGCATGGGTATCATTCAAGCAAGTCGTTAAAAAGTTCTTAGGACATGAGAAAGACCCAGAATATGTTTCTATTATAGCTACAATGTTAAATAAGTTTAAAAATTTAGGATGTTTAATGAGCCTGAAAGTTCAATTTTTGAACAGTCACCTTGATTACTTCCCATACAATATGGGAGACGTTAGTGGGGTGCAAGGAGAGCGTTTTCATCAGGACATTAAAGTGATGGAAATACACTACCCGCTGGAACACTAATATGATGGGGGTTACTGTTGGTCACGTCACTGAGAAGTTCAGCAAGCGACTCATCGTAGAAAAAGCTACACAAGAAGCTTCAAAGAAAAAAAAGAGAAAGAAAATACAAACAAACTCCAGCTGACAAGTGGAATCTCTGTTAACACATATCATTGTATTAAGTAGCTTACTGTAAATACAAACCATACTTATGTTGTAACACAGCGTTTCAATAATATCCCAGTTTATCGTACAGCATAGGAGTTTTATACTATATAATAAAGTATATTGCTCGAAAACTAAGGGTGATACAAAAAGACTAAGGCTAGATTTGGATTCAGCTCTTAAAAATCTATGAAGATCAGATATCAAAGTAAAAAACAGTTTCTCAAAAAAATTTTCATTGGCCTGTGTTACTAAACTATATGAAATAAAGTAGTCGTAACTTCTGAACGGTTTCCATTAGGACGTTCAAACTGCACGGTTGGCTGCAGCGCATGATGGGAATTAGTATGCGCATGCATATTTGGTTTAACGATGAAGCCCACTTTCGGTTAGACAAGTTCGTCAATAAGCAAACTTCACGCACTTGGGGGACTGAGAATCCGCATTTCGCGACCGAGAAGTCTCTTCACCCCCAATGGGTGACTGCGTGGAGCGCAATGTCCAGTCACTGAATAATCTATGCCGTGTTCCGTGATGGCACGGTGGTTACCGAACGGCACGTGAAGTCTTTGAAACAAGATTTGATCCCCATTATTCAAAGTGACCCTGATTTCGACAAGAGTGGCACATGCAAGACGGAGCTCGGTCCTGGAAGAGCAATTTGGGGACAGCATTCTGGCTCTGCGGTACCCAGAGGCCACTGGCACAGTCACTGATTGGCCCCCATATTCTCCGAATCGGAACACATGCGACTCCTTTTTGTGGGGTTATATTAAAGACGTACAGCAGTAACCTCAAAACAATTGTTGAACTGAAAACAGCCATTCAGGAGATCATCGACAGCAGCGATGTTCCGACACTTCAGCTTATCATTAGAAGTTCGCTATTTGTCTACGCTACATCATCGCCAATGATGGCAGGTTTATCGGACATGTCATAACCTAAGTCCGAATATCTGTCGTGACGTTTACATGCTTAATGTGTACACGTAATTGACGTTTATATCATATAGTTCAATAATTGTCACCTTGTAAGTAGCCTAAACTGTTTATGATTTCAAAAATAATCACTTTAACTTTTAATACATTTATCCCACTGCAAGACCGGTAGTTAGTGCCTTCATGGAAACAAGATTACAGTTGTCTATGCAGCCACGATTGCAGCCACGCGTGCACCTCCTCATGCATAGCAAAACGACAGCGCGACTGTCTTTCCTCAGTGCTTCAAAAATATGTAAATAGCACGGGAAGAGATCGGGAATGTATGGAGGATGTGAAGGGTTTCCCATCGAAACTTCTGCAGCGTACTCGGAAACACGGTGGTAACATGTGAATGGTCATCTTGTTGCAGAAATTTCGCCGGGAAGTCCTTACACACCCTCCATATTGTCTCGTAGAAGGAGGTGTAATTAGATGAATGACGAACACTAACTTCACTTAACGAAGGTTTATTAAGCACTTGCACATACAAGAGCGCGGAGCGAACTGCCTCCAGCCAGAACACATACGGTATATATATACAGTTACAGAACATTCCAGTACAATGATTCTTGACAGTTGTGGATACTTCTAGAATGTACTCGAACTGAATATAGAAATTAAAATTTATAGTTCAAATGAGGTTCGAACTCACGACCCTCCCTGTCTAGTGTCATAACCACCACACCATCGTGACTGTGCTACTAAGCTTCTTCTGCGATAATATAGTCCCGATTTCCCCCCAGGACGTTTACCAAATTTTGGAGCCCTGAAATAAATTATCTGTGATCTTCGATTTGTTTCAGACGAAGATGTGCTCAGCTGGGTACATAGTGGCTGCGTAGGCACTTGTAATGATGTTTCCAGGAAGGCACTGACTTCTTGTTTCACAGTGAATGAATGAATGTCGTGTGACGAGGGCCTCCCATCGGGCAGACCGTTCGCCAGGCGCAAGTCTTTTGATTTGACGCCACTTCGGCGACTTTCGCGTCGATGGGGATGAAATGATGAGGACAACACAAACCCAGTCCCCGAGTGGAGAGAATCTCCGACCCAGCCAGGAATCTAACCTGAGCCCTTAGGATAGACATTCTGTAGCGCTGGAAAAAAAATGGTTCAAATGGCTCTGAGCACTATGGGACTTAACATCTGAGGTCATCAGTCCCCTAAAACTTAGAACTACTTAAACCTAACCTAAGGACATCACACAAATCGATGCCCGAGGCAGGATTCGAACCTGAGACCGTAGCGGTTTCGCGGTTGCAGACTGAAGTGCCTAGAACCGCTCGGCCACACCGGCCAGCTGTCGCGCTGACCACTCAGCTACCGGGTGCGGACGTTTCACAGTGGGATAAATGTATTCAACGGTTGCGGTGATTAGAATAAACAGTTTATTTACCTTTTCCCATCTGTCTCATTTTCATTTGTCCGCCACTTATACGTGTTTTGAAGGTATAGATACAGTGTGCAAATGTAAAACAAACACTTTTGCCGATCCACATAACGTTAATTTGGAAAGGTTCATATTGTCTGTATCTTGGAGCTTCCGTACAGTCTCGAGAAATTGCACACCCGGCGGCAGTCTGGATCCACAGACTCTTGACGTTGGGAAGCATGTGAAACAACTGTTTCACATGCTTCATTTAACCAGACTGAGCCGCAACAACGCTTGGCTGGAAAAGCTAGTGATACACCCCACTGGGCACGCTATATCTGCTGCACCCAAAGATGGCTGCCAGGTGATTAACTCGATCTCATTAGCTCCAAACCACTCCATACAATTATTTAACATGGAGGAATTTGAGACGACCAGAATCAGGAACAGGATGTAGGCATTTTCATTGGCCTTATCCTGCTTGTGATTATAGTGCTTCTGTAGAGTGCTGCTCTTTCCCTGATCCTCCACAATGGGTAGTGATCGGAGCTCTCATGCCGAACTTACAGGGAAACGAATTTCCCCATGATCGCCATTGTTCCCTACTGCCATTTTTTAGAAGCTTATGTTATACTTAGTGTAAGACGTATAAACGGCTACCAGCATGTAATCGAATTCGATCGAGGCAGGTTCATGCCTATAGTAAACCCAGTTTATTGTTCTGCAGTACTTACGCTTACGTTGCTCGTGGTCTGACGATTGGCAAGTGCATATGAAATCTATTGGTTCAGGAAGGGCATATTCATTTCCACATATGATAAAAACAGCCCCACTACATTAATGCCCGACCGCGCAAACATATTGTTCAGTTGGATGTGCAGGATCGTACAGACACGTCATGTTCCTTGAGCAGTTAATAAGTTTCATGCAGCAAGACGTGTATCTGCACACGACAATGTCTGGAGCAACACGAGATGTCGACACAGTGACCACTGATGCAGTTAAACCTTGACATGACAGCAAACATTCGTGTATCGACAGTAGCGAGCCCAGCGACAACACTAGATACAGTAGTTGTACCACATTTTTTTCAGATTATTAGCGGGTCTTCATCAGCATCACAATGGACGTACCCATCCACGGAGATTATGAAAAGAATTTTTATGGCCCAGTTGCATTCGTCATCATCATTTAGACGCAGAGACGAGTGTGATTATAGTGGATGCCATTGGGTACAAAGGTGGTTGATCTCTGGATCGCATGATTTGCACACAGTCATTACATTCGGACGTATTTACGCCAATGGCTATGTCCTATTTTCGAAATGTTGTAGCGCAAATAATTTACTGCCAGTGGCTGAGTAAAACTGAGACACCTGCCACAGCTAGTAAAATCGGCCATAAGAGCAGAGTACTGCTTGTTGGGCATGGTGAACTCATGTGTCAATGACTATTCTGAATCTGTTGGTTAGGAAGAGACTGAACTCTCCATTACGTAGATTACGTGAAGTACGGGACAGTGATTTGTCACCATTGGAGCCAACACTAGACAATTTCTGTATCGGAGCAAGGAATTTTGCAGGGTATATGGATGCATTGCCCCATGTCGGTGAGTGGTGCTGTGCAATCCTAGGATTGAATTTTCCGAATAATGAAATAACCATCTCTCAAGAATCGATCTATCGCAGCACACATTCGACCTCAATGGAGCATTTTTCCAGCTGGAAACGTCCGTTGCAAATGAAACTTTGTCGCAATGTTCACTGAACATGAAGGTGCAATCGAATAAGCTACGTGCACTTTCATTTAAGTTCAATTCGTATTATAAAGTACCAAGATGTACAGAAAAATTACCTACCCAACAATATTTTGTGTCACAAATAGTTCTTCGTTGAGGCGAACCGCAGCTGAAGTAATCCATGTTTTAGAAATAAACCGCTTTCAGCTGTGTAAAAGCTTATATTTACAGGAGCACGATCGGTTTCGTGATATCAGCTCACATATTCAAGTGTACATCTACAAGGTAGAAAACATACAATCGACATTATGATAAAATACAGGTATCTGTCCCAGTGATCGAAGCTCTATAACAACAAATATGAAACTCTCATACGATGTTTAAGCATTAAGCTCATTATACGGGAAGCAGGGGGACTCAACCTTCTCAAAATAAAACGTTACCCGTAACAAGCAGGGCTACATAAACCATTGACCAGCTGAAAAACTGACATGTTAAAGGCACATTAACCTACAATAAAAAGAGGAAAATAAGAAAACAAAGGAAAGGTTTAGAGTCTGATCTAGTAACGTTGGAATTCCGATGGTTAAGAAAACTCACTTCACCCCAGACTGCAGCAGGCAGAGAGCCTCCAGCTGCTTCACTGACCAGGGCAACACTGCTAGTCAAGGTGTTCACATATCTCATGGGGAGGTACAATCGCTACCACACACATAGCGGGGAAAGTTACAAACATTTTCGCTTGTATCCAAACACCATGTGGATGACTGAGGCACACGTCACACAGAACAACCATCCTATCTCTCTCCAATCTGGACCCACTGCACCTTCATCCTTACCATCATATGCATTGTCTCTGAACATACGGCTTTTAAAATCTTTAATATTGAAGATTTCTGCTCAGCATAATGATCTTAACCGAAATCTATATAATAG
Organism: Schistocerca nitens; assembly: GCF_023898315.1. Taxonomy (NCBI): domain Eukaryota; kingdom Metazoa; phylum Arthropoda; class Insecta; order Orthoptera; family Acrididae; genus Schistocerca; species Schistocerca nitens. The sequence continues at coordinate 586,697,380 of NC_064615.1, read as the reverse complement.
TTTCTTGTTGTTGTTGTCGTCATATTCAGTCCTGAGACTGGTTTGATGCAGCTCTCCATGTTACTCTATCCTGTGCAAGATTCTTCATCTCCCAGTACCTACTGCAAACTACATCCTTCTGAATCTGCTTAGTGTATTCATTTCTTGGTCTCCCTCTACGATTTCTACCCTCCACGCTGCCCTCCAATTCTAAATGGGTGATCCCTTGATGCCTCAGAACATGTCCTACCAACCGATCCCTTCTCCTAGTCAAGTTGTGCCACAAACTTCTCTTCTCCCCGATCCTATTCAGTACCACCTCATTACTTATGTGATCTACCCATCTAACCTTCAGCATTCTTCTGTAGCACCACATTTCGGAAGCTTCTATTCTCTTCTTGTCCAAACTATTTATCGTCCATGTTTCACATCCATACATGGCTACACTCCATACAAATACTTTCAGAAACGACTTCCTGACACTTAAATCAATACTCGATGTTAACAAATTTCTCTTTTTCAGAAATACTTTCCTTTCCATTGTCAGTCTACATTTTATATCCTCTCTACTTCGACCATCATCACTTATTTTGCTCCCCAAATAGCAAAACTCCTTTACTACTTTAAGTGCTTCATTTCCTAATCTAATTCCCTCAGCATAACCCGAGTTAACTCGACTACATTTTATTATCCTCGTTTTGCTTTTGTTGATGTTCATCTTATATCCTCCGTTCAGCCGGACTCGGTGGCCAAGCGGTTCTAGGCGCTTCAGTCGGGAACCGCGCGACTGCTACGGTCGCGGGTTCTAATCCTGCCTCGGGCGTGGATGTGTGTGGTGTCCTTAGGTTAGTTAGGTTTAAGGAGTTCTAAGTTCTAGGGGACTGATGACCTCAGATGTTAAGTCCCATAGTGCTCAGAGCCATTCCGTTCAACTGCTCTTCCAAGTCCTTTGCTGTCTCTGATAAAATTACTATGTCATCGGCAAACCTCAAAGTTTTTATTTCTTCTCCATGGATTTTAATACCTTCTCCGAACTTTTCTTTTGTTTCCTTTACTTCTTGCTCAATATATAGATTGAATAACATCGGGGATAGGCTACAACCCTGTCTCACTCCCTTCCCAACCACTGCTTCAAGTTCATACCCCTCGACTCTTATAACTGCCATCTGCTTTCTGTAGAAATTGTTAATAGCCTTTCGCTCATTGTATTTTACCCCTGCCACCTTCAGAATTTGAAAGAGAGTATTCCAGTCAACATTGTCAAAAGCTTTCTCTAAGTCTACAAATGCTAGAAACGTAGGTTTTCCTTTCCTTAATCTAGCTTCTAAGATAAGTCGTAGGTTCAGGTTTGCCTCATGTGTTCCAACATTTCTACGGAATCCAAACTGATCTTCCCCGAGGTCGGCTTCTATCAGTTTTTCCATTCGTCTGTAAAGAATTCGCGTTAGTATTTTGCAGCTGTGGCTTACTAAACTGATTGTTCGGTAATTTTCACATCTGTCAACACCTGCTTTCTTTGGGATTGGAATTATTATATTCTTCTTGAAGTCTGAGGGTATTTCACCTGTGTCATACATCTTGCTCACCAGATGGTAGAGTTTTGTCAGGACTGGCTCTCCCAGGGCTGTCAGTAGTTCTAATGGAATGTTGTCTACTCCCGGGGCCTTGTTTCGACTCAGGTCTTTCAGTGCTCTGTCAAACTCTTCTCGCAGTATCATATCTCCCATTTCATCTTCATCTACATCCTCTCCTATTTCCATGATATTGTCCTCAATTACACCGCCCTTGTATAGACCTTCTATATACTCCTTCCACCTTTCTGCTTTCCCTTCTTTGCTTAGAACTGTGTTTCCATCTGAGCTCATGATATTCATACAAGTGGTTCTCTTTTCTCCAAAGGTGTCTTTAATTTTCCTGTAGGCAGTATCTATCTTACCCCTAGCGGGATAAGCCTCTACGTCCTTACATTTGTCCTCTAGCCATCCCTGCTTAGCCATTTTGCACTTCCTGTCGATCTCATTTTTGAGACGTTTGTATTCCTTTTTGCCTGCTTCATTTAATGCATTTTTATATTTTCTCCTTTCATCAATTAAATTCAATATTTCTTCTGTTACCCAAGTATTTCTACTAGCTCTCGTCTTTTTACCTACTTGAACCCCTGCTGCCTTCACTGCTTCATCCCTCAAAGCTACCCATTCTTCTTCTACTGTATTTCTTTCCCCCATTCTTGTCAATTGTTCCCTTATGCTCTCCCTGAAACTCTGTACAACCTCTGGTGAAGTTCCTTCTCTCCCTTTTACTACTACCGAATTAAAGTCACCCATGACTATTAAATTTTCGTCTCCCTTCACTCTCCGAATAATTTCTTTGATTTCATTATAGATTTCTTCAATTTCTTCGTCATCTGCGGAGCTAGTTGGCTTATAAACTTGTACTACTGTAGTAGGCGTGGGCTTCGTGTCTATCTTGGCCACAATAATGTGTTCACTATGCTGTTCGTAGTAGCTTACCCGTACTCCTATTTTTTATTCATTATTAAACCTACTCCTGCATAACCCCTATTTGATTTTGTATTTATAATCCTGTATTCGCCTGAGTAAAAGTCTTGTTCCTCCTGCCACCGAACTTCACTAATAGTTTCTTAGTGTCTACTTTTCTCCTGTAACATTCTCAATCTGTTATTATTTATGTGTTATATAAGTGGCCTCTGAATAACTTTGATTATATTACCACGTCAGTTTTAATTTCTTCTGTCCTATTTCATCCCTCCCCAGCCGGCCGTTGTGGCCGAGCGGTTCTAGGCGCTTCAGTCCGGAACCGCGCTGCTGCTACGGTCGCAGGTTCGAATCCTGCCTCGGGCATGGATGTGTGTGATGTCGTTAGGTTAGTTAGGTTTAAGTAGTTCTAAGTTCTAGGGGATTGATGATCTCAGATGTTAAGTTCCATAGTGCTCAGAGCCATTAGAACCATTTTGAACCTCCCTCCCCCCTCCCCCACCATCGTTAAGATGACGTCGCTAACACAAGCTATAACCATTCATCTTACTGGAGAGAACTGAACGTCTTATTGAGGAACAAGAAAGCTTTAGTAGGTGTCGCTACGTAATTTTTGTCATGATCTCTCGGCTTTATATGTGGGAACAGGGTGCCATAATCAATATATGGCCCGGATAAGAGAAGGATTACAGAACATATGCTTACAGAAAGAGGGAGGATAGAATTAGCACTAATATTGGAAGAAGAAATTAAAGAAAGTATAAGAATAAAGGCGTTAGGAGAGAGAAGAAAAAGACGAGACCCTAAAGGCAGATTTCCTTTTGCTAAGGTTCTTGACTGTGACACCGGAGAGAAAGATGGTCGGGATTCCCTACAGAACGGGCTGTCACAGCTTCACAGTCGCAGACCCCGAAAATTTATCCTAACCCACCACTATGGATCTCGGATAGATATATGGTAGTCACAAGTATTCGTCATGAGGTGTCATTTGTCCTAATGATTTCGTCAATCATTTTGTTGGTCTTAACAAGCGTGTGGGTACTTGGTCTCGCTATTCATACCGAACTTGTGAACGCTCTACTGTACTTAGAAAAAATATATTACTCATTCCAGTAGTTAACCTCTCCTACAAGACATTCATAAAACCCAACCTATTGTTTACTTGGAAGGAAGAAAAAACATCCCACGCACAAAATATATAAAAGTATTTGGATCATTTTTATAAAGATTTTCAAAATAAATACCTAATTTTGTTGCACTCCAGTAGTTTCTTCAATTATTATAGTAAATCTTTACCTCTCTGCAACGACTTATGAAGATTATGTTATACTTTTGTATTCTAAATATCGGTATACCTGTAGCTTTTTAACAGATGTCCTTCATGTTGGCAAAATCTCTCTAAGATAGGAGGAAATTCAAAGAGAACAGAATAGTTGAAGAGGAAGAAATTTCCCCATAGAAAACTAAAGTGGACAAAAAAATTAATCAATCAACTCGGAACCTGCTGGTTGTCATCACGCATAAAGTGAAAAGACGCCAGATTATCCTGAGGACTTAAACATTTATATTGTATCAATGCTATAAAGTCCTTTTTCGCGTCCTATCTTGGGATCGATCCGAAATACTGCTTTGGGATGTGGTATACCTATTATCTTGAAAGTTCCAGTATATTTATGGAAAAAATTCTCGTCTGTTTCCTTACATTTGAACTCCGACAATACTCTTTTATTAGAAACTGCTTAGCACAACTAACTCCATTTCCTGTTTGTAATTCTTCTAATAATTCTGGGGGTAATCCTATGTTGGATGTAGCTATTTTCCTTCTAATCTTGCTTGCTTCTGTCTTAATTCTCTCCATAATTTCTGTAACTTAATCTTATTATTAATAGTATCGTTCACAAAATTAGAGATAGCGCTGACGGTCTTCAGTTTTTCTTGTACATTTTGCTGTACCATTTCTTCTAACCGCTTCTCCAAATCAGTTAAAGTATTTGGATCGCTAGAAATGTCAATAAATCTTTTATTTAGTTCTGTTATTTCCACCCTGTCTTTTGTGCCTGAGATTTGATTGCATATAGTTCCGTAACTACACGAAGATGATTTTTCTGAATGTGGCAGTTATCATTCACATATTTAAACTGTATTTTCACTTGTTGTCTAACTCTAACTCCTTATGTACATTATCTAAGATTTCCTCTAATTTGGAAATTTTATCTATTTTTGTTGGTAAATAGTCTAATTTGTTATTATTTTAAGATAGTTCATCTAACTGCTCCATTTTATTAGATACCTTGTCTAATTTATATGCTTGTTCAACTAGGTTTTCTAATGCCTTAAATTTATCTAGAATTTCCGATGAGACAGTACTATCCATAGGTTTGGTTGTGATATGCAATTAATATACATTACTGTATAACTTGAAGCTTTTGTGCCACTAAAAATTTTCGTTGTTTGTCAACGTATTTTCAGTAACACCCACCGTTACCTAACGTCGTTTACAGTAAATTATTTCAAATTGAATAGCGACACACAAATTCTGGAGGCGGTACACTTTGTATCTCACCTAATTTGTCTCACCAGCTTCTGTAGCGCCCTACCGACGCCGTCGTGTACGTAGGGCTGTCTCGGACAGTCGCTGAGTAGCCGCTGCCGTGGTCAGCTGCACTGCCGGCGACTGGGAGGCGATGGAGTGTTCCCGTCGGAGGCCGTCACAGCACTCGTAGTCGCCGAAACCGCTCGCCAAAAGTCTTCTCTGTAGTCGTCTTATTTTCTCATGATTTACCTGCGGAGAACGTACTCCGACTCATGAATAATATTCGTTGTTGACCTGGTTGCTATGGCCAACTGGTATTCCTTCTGTTAAAGACCATGGCAAATCAAATTGTTTGGATTTAATGAAAGCTAGAGTCCCTTCAGTTCGAATAATGTTGCTGTCGTTTGTACGTTACAGCGTATATGATTTCGATACAGTTCTTGATGGCTTGTTTACTTCCGTCGCCCTAGGCAACGACGTACACCTTCCAATTTTTGGTAAAATTTTTGTTTTAATTTCTTGTTATGGCTCTCTTACTTTATTTCCTCTCGTGCGTATCCTACACTTAGAATGCCACGTGGGCTGTTTTTCTTCTTTTGGGTTGATTTTAAGAGACCGATGTTTTGCGAAATTCCAAGTCTTCAGTCTTCCCTGTAATAACAGGCACTTTCTTTTCCGAATTTCCCGGTCCCCGTCTTGTTTTCTCTTGATCTATGGTAATGTTGTTACGCAGTGCTACTTATTTGATCGCCGACTTGTTTTCCGATTGAATAGCGGGCGAAGGATATAACACTACTTCTACATTTAAACAACTCACTACGGATTCACCAAAAATCGGTTTCCGTAATTCTTCCTTATTAACATAATTTCTCAACGCACAGCAACTGATAATTAAGAAAGCTTCTCACACATGTTAATACATGACGCTTCAATGCTTGTCCAAAACCGTAAGTTCGTAGTTAACTCGAGGTAGCGTATCATTCAGTCTATAAAATAACATTGATTTTTCTTCAGTGCTCGACCACTGTTGTCAGACCGCTTTATTCTTTAGAGTCCACAGCACCCCCAAAGCAGGACTGAAAAGTACAAGTCACTCCTCACTGACAAGTCCTAATTACACATCGGTCGTCACTTTCTGCGCTGTCGCCGTATTTTTGTTTCTGATATGTGCATTTAAATGCCAACAATCCAGGGCACAATAGGTGCGCTTTACTCTACTGCTAATTCCAGTCACGTTGAAAGGGTACAGTACCGCCCGACATTGAAAATAGGTACAACATACTTCATTATTTTTGTCAGAACAACACATTTTTTTCTAATAATAACTCAATTTCAATTAATACAGCGAAGCCGGATACCAGTGTGGGAAAGAATGACAATTTATTTATTTAATTGATCACATGTGCACTCCCACAAAATAAATCCCTACATCCAGTTTGGTGAGATCTGTGAAATGAATGAATGTATGGTCGTCTGCTAACCGCAGATAGTGAATGTGAATATATGATCATCTTTGAGACGATCCTTTGGCCACCTTCGGTGGGACCAAAGAGATGAAATTTACCTGAGCTTTGAGCGCCTGAAATGTGGCTGACCAATACGGTAGCAAGGTGCTCCCCCACTTCGACAGAGGTGCGAGAGAACCTGAAGAACGGTCATGTTTCAGCACTCTGCCGCTGGATCTTGTGTTGTTAAGACCTGTCTTAGTTATGCTCCGTAAAGACTAAAGAGTGGAGACATGGTATGCATGTGGAATATTTAAGAGTAGTTTGAAATAATAATTTCTCTATTTCAGGAACTTTTGTGGGGAGAATTAAATGTCAGGCAGGTAATATTAATGGGATCGTAGTAATCTTCGGAAGTGACCAACGGTCACAATGAAACCACATCTAGCAATAAGTTGAAATACTTCCGTGTGCTTAAGTTTAGCTGAATTACTAGCGTGTGTACTATAAGTTGAAATATTTAAGAAATAGCGTGTGCAGGATTTGAAATTAGAGGCGAGTACTTCCACGTGGTGAGTACTGTGAGTGTCTCAATCTGTGTATGAGACAAAGGATAAAGAGAAGTACTCGTCCATGGTATCAGTTGAGGACTCGTGTGTGTGATGAATATGTTCTTAATATTACTTTGCGAGATATGTTTCCGTGTGACGCTTGATTCAAACTATAATGCTCTGAGAGAGAAACAAGGTGAGTCAGCCGTCTATCCAGCAACGCCACTTGGCTTGCATTGCACAGGAAGACGTGCATATATCTCCAGAGTTCATAGTAGGAAAGTAGAATTACGAAGTGGGGCAGTGTCGTGTGAAACTGGGATAAATATTAATTGAAGTGGGAAAGCTAAAAGTGATAATGTTGTGACTATTCCCTGTGTAGTATTTCATGTTGTAGTGTGGTGTATGTCATGTAATTTAAGTATGTGTGGTTTGCATGGGAGAGTAGCAAGGTAGTTTCAGAGGTAGTGGGTTATGCGTGTTCCTTTTGTACTGCTCGGTCTGGAGGAGAGTTTCGTGATGATGATTGTGAGAGTCGAAGTGTGAGAAATAATAAAAAATCCACCATCCCATTCAGAAAGGGCACTGTAGCGTTAAATAATTTCGAGTCCATAAGATAGAGATTCACCAATGTAAAGCCATGCCCACTGGGCGGAATTTCTCATGTGTTATTGTTGTAGGTTATAGAATTTGTGTGTTTAGGTTATAGAATTTATCGGAATAAATAAGATAGTGAAAAGAAAAAGATTGGTGACCTTTTCCTTCGAATTGTATGTTGTCATGATATCCAGAATTTATAATGTGTGCGCCACTCATATTCAGTGCGATGGCCACGTGTTGATAAAAGCCGTTAAATAAAAAAAAAAAAAAAAAGGGAAAATGTGGTATTGCCAGTGCATAGTGAACAGAGTTCTGTAAATTACTGATAGTGAGATGTGCGTTTCCGTTGCGTATTATTCATACAGGAGGATAATTTGTAACTTAATTGTGAGTACGAGAGTTCATGTTACTCGATAAATAAGAATGAATCCACTCGCTTGGCAGACCACTCATCTTGCAGGCCAGACTGCTTGATGCCACAGTATGAGCAAGGCACGTGGGTGCCTCTTAACGTTTTCCACACTCACACCTTACATCGGTCTAGTGAAAGAAAAGTGAGACGTGTTGTTATGCTTTGTAGCATGTACCACTGCACACACACACACACCCAACCCCCCACCCACCCACCCACTACACACACACACACCCAACCCCCTACCCACCCACCCACTACACACACACACACACACACACACACACACACACACACACACACACTGGGTGGCCAGGAATACTCTGAAAAATTGTGAGGTTGTTGTAGGATAGATTGTGCTGACAAATAATTTTTAAGAAAAAAGTTCGATACGTTGCGCCGTTTCCGAGTTTAGCCAATGAGGCCGCCAGACAAAGACGGTGTCGCCAAACGTGTCCTTCTTGTGTTTCCTAAAACCGGACAAAAATGCGATACAAAATTTGGGCATGGGACGGTAGTAAGGGCCGGCCGAAGTGGCCGTGCGGTTAAAGGCGCTGCAGTCTGGAACCGCAAGACCGCTACGGTCGCAGGTTCGAATCCTGCCTCGGGCATGGATGTTTGTGATGTCCTTAGGTTAGTTAGGTTTAACTAGTTCTAAGTTCTAGGGGACTAATGACCTCAGCAGTTGAGTCCCATAGTGCTCAGAGCCATTTGAACCATTTTTGAACGGTAGTAAGGATCGAACCCGAGCCAAAGTCTGAGCAGTCTCGTACGATGTCATCTACACTATGAGAACAACTGACGAGAACTGTATCTGATGGTCTGCTTGGATCTGCGGGTAAGCACCTGCATGGCTAGCTTCAACGCTAAATAATTGAGAAAGAGAGCAACGTTCCGAATTTTTTGTTAACAGCTTTCAGACTCTTTTTGAGCACCATCTATCGCAATGGCAGACAATCTCACTCAGAGCACAAATAGAAACGTCGAACGAACCCAATTTAACTTGATACAACAGCAAGAGCCATTCAAGGTACAGTAAGTGTGCACAAGCAGTGTTCCTGCATCTACAAACACAACCGCCACGCGGCCTAATCAGTTCAGTGATAACATCCTCCTATCGCAGCAACATACAGGTAGCACAGTACATATTAATTCAAGGGGCATTAGTCGAGCACCTCTGCACATACCGAACGTAATCACAGGGCCCATTCTACTCTACATAAAACAGAAAAGTAATGAAAGGGAGGCTCTCCAGCTGTGCAGTCTGTTTAACATAGTTCATGTACCGTTTACACACAGAGTATCTGACTGCGTCATTCAATTGAGCAGACTCAGTCCTTCATGCACTCCTACAACCGTACATCATCGGTAAAGGTACCGTGGAGGACAAGCTGGGCAGCTTTACCTTCCAAACTACGGGAAGCGGTATCATCCAGCAGAACTCACACCAGTTCCACTCGGCTGTCATACCGAGGTCCATCCGGCGACCAGCTAGCCACTCCTCTTGCCGAAGTCCATTCCGTCCGTCTCACACTGCCCCAACCGTTGCCGACAGCGCTTCTCGCCACCGCCTCGTTGTGGCGCTAGTGTCCAGCACAGATCACTTCATTCCAAGCTGTGTCGACCCCAGGCACTGTGGGGACGCTGACTTTTCAGAGTATCATCACGATTGTTGTAGCTTATGCACAATAAATAATATTGTAACAATGGTGTTTTCACGACAACATATCGGATGGGTACCAGGTGTCCACTCACCGCTCCCCTGCTACCCCACTCAGCATAACGCCCCACATGAATCTGCATATGCAATAATATGTTAATCGCAGAACAGCGAAGAACACTACGCGAGTCATATGACTATCATTTTCAATACGCTTTACGACGAGAATACGATAAATGCTATTCATAAGAGAATAATTGGAAATTAATTGTAATTATCCATGCAAAGAATAAACTGTCTGCCGTAATGTCCAAGAATAGAAAATTGTGCAATAAACTCATGGGACGTCTTGGTGAAATGCTGAAAAATAGCGTTCGTTACAGTACTACTTCTTCTCCGGATGGGCGGCCGCTGTGGCCGAGCGGTTCTAGGCGCTTCAGTCTGAAACCGCGCGACCGCTACGGCCGCAGGTTCGAATCCTGCCTCGGGCATTGTTGTGTGTGATGTCCTTAGGGTAGTTAGGTTTAAGTAGTTCTAAGTTCTAGGAGACTGATGACCTCAGATGCTAAGTCCCATAGTGCTCAGAGCCATTTGAACCATCTTCTCCGGATGTAGCAAAGAGTATACAGGTCTGTATTGGAAGAAAGGTGAGTAATGTATGTATTAAGCATTATTTTTGTTGTTATCCGTTTAATAATAGCACCGTCCATGTAAAATATTTAAGCATTTTTAGATATTGCTTTCGACTAGCGCGCAACAATACGCCGCCATTACGCGGCAGACTTAATTTTCTTTCAGTTGTGAGATAGGCATGCAGTACTATCACAAGTAAATTATTTATTCTGATTTTCAGCATATTAGCGAAAGCGATTAACAGTCAGTTTTCAGTTTTTTAAAAGCTTCTCTGCAATAGGTTGTGGTCTGTACTTAGCTAACGTTATAAATAATTTCACAAGGAGCTTTATTCATTAACCTTATTCGAGGCACTAAAGCATTAAATGTAAGGTAGTAAAAAATTTAAATGTAAAGATTTTGAACACAACTGACACAAGGAACTTTTTTTTTTTGTTTTTCATTTTTGCTGTCGCTTAATCTTGTCTGTTACGTACGCGCATATACGTAACACATAAAATGTCGTTTTAAGACGCAAAAATAAAAGGAATTAACTATTTGATAACAATAGAGGACAGCATACTAGAGTGGTGGACTACTAGGGTCAAGGCCACTTAGCAGAGGTTCCACCAAGGCCTGTCACGCCAGCCTCAGTAAGATTCTTCTTGGCGTTATCTTTCAGCTATATAACTCATAGCAACATGTTGCTCATGCTGTGCTGAACTACCACCATACCGAGTGCGTTCGATTGTGACCTGGCCAGCTCGCTTTCCAGATTTTGCATCCACTGAAAATATCTGATCATGGTTTTCCGTGATTCTGGCACGGCACAATATTATTGTCTGACAAAGAACTGAAGCCTGGAATAACCTGCCCCAATCTCTCTTCCAAACTGAGTTTGACTTGATGCCCACCTGGGTTCACCTACAACGGTAGTAACATGCCCTTTCTATTATATGTTGTATATTATCGTAAGTAAGATTTTGTTATTTTGTATCGTTCATAGTACCGCAGTTTTAATGACATCATACATTACAGTTGACTTGATTCTTGTTCATCCCTAATAGAGGAATCTAATAAATAATTAACTAGGTAATCATCTAATATCCAATGGAAAGAATGCTACGAATAATAGAAAGTAGACGCAAGACTGAAGGTTTTTTTCTCCCATTTTGTGATGTTGTATTAAATAAAACAATACTGTCGTCTGAAATTATTACTTTTCTTATTGCGTATTGCAATGTCTTATCTACAGAAAACAGCCAAGTCTCGTAGAAAAAGTAACGAATGGAGAATAACATTTAACCTTAGAAGTCTTAGGGCGTGCTAAGGAAAAGCAACAGGGCAGCCAGCGGGACAACGAGTCACCAGCACGTCACGCGGCCAAATATAGCAGTAACACGGAATGATCCGAGAACGTTTCAGGGTTCCACTGATAGGCATAGCTCCACATGAACTCAGCACACATACCGACAACAGTAGTTAGGCCAGCATTTCCTGGCTATACATCGAGCGTGGGACGGAAAGTATAAAGATATAGGGCCTTAGCAAAGCACACCGATACGTCATGAAAACCCAATAGCGGACTTAGGATGCAATGTGTGACCATCCACCACCCAGCCTCTGGGAAACTACAGAAGAGCAGTGCACAGTTACAGCCAATGAGGTGGCGAAAGGCCTTCGGCGTCACGTCATATCAGGGACAGATGGGAGAAAAGGGGAAAATCGAACAAAACTCGAAAGGAGGACGCTTGGAGGCATGGAAGCCATGGAAGTCAGGGGAATCAGACAGAGAGAAGCAGGAGAGCAGCCAGGCAGAGCGAGGCTTCTTAGAAGTAGCTGCAGGCGTATCAGCGCAGTTAAGGAAATCGTAGGCTAATAGCTGGGGAAAACAGTGTGTCGTATAGTGAGCAGACGAAACGGTGCTAGCCTGTCACCGTCTCTGTACTGAGACTTGCCCTCTTCGTGTGTGCAACTCCTTCGAGGCAAGTACAGCAGGGACTGAAACTGTTTCATGAATAAATTTAGGAGTTGCAAAACACATGTCATTGAGTTTATTTCGAGTCACTTACCAATCCTTACCTGTGTAGTAAGGGATTTAACATTTTAGGCATGTCAAGACTATCTCTCAGAAAGGCCAGCTGGCTAATTCCCTTTTCCGAACCCCGTCGCCCAGTCCCAACGAATATTCGGGACGCGTCAAGACATCAGTTTCTCAAGGTTAGCGTTAAGCAAAAGCTGAAAGAAATGTTGGAATATTGATCTAGGTTTAAGTTACAGCGGGAAACGCAGAGGAAAAGACAGATAATAACAGTACGATCAGGCTGTCGCTTAATTCGGAATATAAATGCGCAAACGTCAACCACATCGTTGTTCAAACTCTCTGTGGGTAGACCATCTTAAATTCGGTGAGTATCTTGTCGGCCACAGGAGCCGTAACTCTCCTTAACGTTCCTATTTTAATGCGGCAGGAACGCACTTTATGGAAGGTGAAGAGCAAGCGCTCTTCTTCCAACGAGCAGCTAATCCCATTAGTCCCTCTCTGGGAACGGAGCCAAGTAACCGGATCTGAATAAGTTAATTCTAGCAAACCTAACAGAATTTTAAGAACTGTTTGACCTCGTTCCCATCGTATTTCATAATTAAGCCTACGTAATGTATCCCGAAACGGTCTTGGATTTCCCGTTCGTTCACCGCTTTGGTTGCTGAATGTAATGGAAGTGCAGTAAATTAGCGTCCCTTGTGCTTCCTTTCTCAATAGTCTTCATTCAAATACGCAGTGACTCAAGAGTGGTCCCTCAGCGAAATTTCAGTTTATCTGCTATGTTCGCCAAGCGACTGTGTGATGTGTGATAAACTGCTGCACAACCCACTTTTATGTAATTATGAAGCGCCCTAGCATAAGTCACCGCTAAAACATACCGGCTGTTCCATGTTAACTGTGAATAGCGCTAAGACGCCTTCCTTATAAAAACTGGAAAATTGTCACCTAGCCGACACCGTAACAAAATAAATTATCATACATCAGAGATTCACTCGGGAAAAAGTTATCTTTCCGCAACTACTTTTAATTGTACGAGTTACAGTATTTTCTTACCTTTCCCTAGATGAATTAGGCTTGCGAAGAATGTTTGGCTGTAAATCTCTGTCAGACATTTATTAGTCCGATTTTGTCTGAATAGTCTCAAATGGCATGATACGCAGGGGCTTTGAATATTCAGTTCCTCCTCATTCCTTGCAGAACTTAGCAGAATTCCCGCAATAGTTTTGGCCTAGGGTGCCTCCACGCTGAAGGTACCATGAAATGCCGTCAAAGCTTATATACTACTATTACAAGTGTGGTGTCTGTTCTTTCGGACACTACACATATAATAATACCATAATTATTAGCCTGCAAATGCAGTATATACTGATGGAATGTTGTTCAGTACACGGTCATCATTCATCAACAGAAATATCTGCCCTTATACCCATAGCAACTTGTATAATTTTCTTGTTTAGTCCTTGGATGCAAACTGGCGTCCTTTGGACGGGGCAACTTTACGTGTTTCAATAAACTGTCTCAAAAATTGTTTATTTCTATTCTGTGTAATCATTGGGAATACAATGGACAACATTTAGGAGAAACATTAATTGGTGCAAGTTAAATTAATTTTTCCTTACTAATTCTGTAGCCCTACACGTCTAATGCTTGGCGGGAGTCTTTTAGACCGCTAAATGAACAAGCCATCTTTCGAATAATTTATCTTTACTGTTAATGGCACTTATATTGATAAGTTACTGACAAAACTTAGCAGTTCCGCACACCTACATTCATTGTTCTAAAGTCAGACGTCCTGCAAAAGCTACAATTGAGTATTTTTGTGGAAGATAAGTATATTTTTTCACGGAAAAAGTGTTTCCTGTGAGCATAAGTTTAGTTTAAGGGTCATAAATAACTAAGCAAGATATTTTTATTCCTTACTTACAGCATGAATTCCACATTACCTGTTAGAAGAAAAAGAACCACATCAGAAGTCATGAAAGGGGATCAGAATTTTGTATCAACAATACTTGAATGTGCTTGGCAATGAAGTTCTTTTTTATCAGGGAGTGGTTTATACCCTGACGGTCCCCAGGATGATGATCCCACGTCTTCTAACAATGAAAGTGAAGACAGACTACGAAAGTGCTGATTATTAGTCGTGATGGGATTCAGTGGTGTAAAACACCGCCACCATGCAGTTGAATTCGAGTACTCAATATCATGAAAATTCATCCTAAACTAGTAACAAGTAGTGTGTCACTCCAAGAAGGTATGGGAATACCAACTCTCAAACAAATTTAGAGATCAAGCTTTGTATTAATATCGAAATCATTTACATTACTAGTATCTAGAAAAACATTGATAGTTACTACGCCTCAAGAAATGAATGCATTTTTGGAGCCTAATCAAACAACACAAAAGAAGGCAGTGTTGCAGCTGCTACAGTAAAAACACATTGGGAAGAATCTCAACAATTATTACAATAGATAAATTTTCACAAATTTGTAATTATTTGAAGATCCATTGCAAGAAAGGTGTACTGCAAGTGGCAGGAGGAAAGACTTCTGGTCAGGTGAATACAGGATCATAAATACAATATCAAACAATAGTAATTCACGAGAAGGTTTGATAACGAATAAAAAATGGGAATGCGGTTAAGCTACTACGAACAGCACAGGGAACGCTTTATTGTAGCCAAGGTACACACGAAGTACACGGCTACCAGAGTAGTACACGTTTATATGCCGACTAGCTCCGCATATGAGGAAGAGATTGAAGAAATGTACGATGAGATAAAAGAAATTATTGAAATTGTTAAGGGAGACCAAAATTTAATAACCATGTGGGACTGGAATTCGATAGTAGGAAAAGGAAGCGATGGAAAAGTAGTAGGTGAATATGGACTGGGGGTAAGGAATGAAAGAGAAAGCCGCCTTGTAGACTTTTGCACAGAGCATAACTTAATCATAGCTAACACTTGGTTTAAGAATCATGAAAGAAGGTTGTATACGTGGAAGAGAGTTTCAACTGTAAGTCATTTCTAGGGGCAGATATGGATTCTGACCACAATATGTTATGAACTGTAGATTAAAACTGAAGAAACTGCAAAAAGGTAGAAATTTAAGGAGACGGGATGTAGATAAAATGAAAGAACCAGAGGTTGTACAGAGTTTGAGAGAGACAATTAGGAAATGACAGGAACAGGGGAGAGAAATACAGTAGAAGAAGAATGGGTAGCTTTGAAAGATGAAATGGTGAAGGCAGCAGAGGATCAAATAGATAAAAAGATGACAGCTAGTAGAAATCCTTGCATAGCGCAAGAGATATTGAATTTAATTGATGAAAGGAGAAAATATAAAAATGAAGCAGGCGAAAGGGAATATAAATATCTAAAAAGCGAGTTTGACAGGAGGTGCAAAATGGCTATGAAAGAATGTCTAGAGATCAAATGTAAGGATTTAGAGAACATATATATCACTAGGGAAAAGATAGATGCAACCTACAGGAAAATTACAGAGACCTTTGGTGAAAAGAGAACCATCTGTATGAATATCAAGAGCTCAGATGAAAAACCAGTCCTAAGCAAAGGAGGGAAAGCAGACATGTGGAAAGAGTATATAGAGGGTCTATGCAAGGGTGATGTACTTGAGGTCAATATTTTGGAAATGGAAGAGGATGTGGATGAATATGAAATGCTAGATATGATACTGCGTGAATAGTTTGACAGAGCACTGAAAGACCTGAGTCCAAACAAAGCCCCGTGAGTATACAATATTCCATTAGAACTACTGATAGCCTCGGGAGATGCAGCCATGACAAAACCCTTCCATCTGGAGAGAAAGATTCATGAGACAGGCGAATTACCCTCAGACTTCAAGAAGAATGTAATAATTCCAGTTCGAAAGAAAGCAGGTGTTGACAGATGTGAAAATTACCGAACTATCAGTTTAATAAGTCACGGTGACAAAATGGTAACACGAATTTTTTACAGACGAATGAAAAAAGAAACAGAATCTGACCTCGGAGAAGGTCATCTTGGATTCCCTAGAAATGTCGGAACACGCTAGCAGTTCTGACCCTACGACTTATCTTGAAAGATAGGTTAAGGAAAGGCACACCTACGTTTATAGCATTTGTTGGCTTAGAGAAAGCTTTTGACAATGTTGACTGGAATACTCTCTTTCAAATTCTGAAGGTGGCATGGGTAAAATACAGGGAGCGAAAGGATATTTACAATTTTTACAGAAACAAGAAGGCAGTTATAAGAGTGAGGGGCATGAAAGAGAAGCAGTGGTTTAGAAGGGAATGAGACAGGGTTGCAGCAAATCTCCGATGTTATTCAGTCTGTATATTGAGCAAGCAGTAAAAGAAACAAAGGAATAGATTAGGGATTAAAATCCAGGGAGAAGAAATAAGAACTTTGAGGTTTGCCCACGACATTGTAATTCTGTCACAGACAGCAAAGGAGCTGCAAGAGCAGTTCAACGAAATGGACAGTGTCCTGAAAGGAGCAAATAAGATGAACACCAACAAAAGCAAAACGAGGATAATGGAATGTAGCCAAATTAAATCAGATGATGCTGAGGGAAGTGAATTAGGAAATGAGACACTTAAAGTAGGCGAGTTCTGCTATTTGGGGAGCAAAATAGCTGATGATGGTCGAAGTAGAGATGATATAAAATGTAGACTGGCAATGGCACGGAAAGCGTTTCTGAAGAAGAGAAATTTGTAAACATCGGGTATAGATTTAAGTGTTAGGAAGTCTTTTCTGAAAGTATTTATATGGTGTGTTGCCATGTATGAAAGTGAAATATGGATGACAAATAGTTTAGTCAAGAAGAGAATAGAAGCTTTCGAAATGTGGTGCTGCATGAGAATGCTGAAGATTAGATGGGTAGATCACGTAACTAATGAGGAGGTACTGAATAGAATTGGGGTGGAGAGAAATTTGTGGCACAACTTGACTAGAAGAAGAGGGACGCGTTAGTGGGGCGCGTTCTGGGGCATCAAGGGATCACGAATTTAGTAGTGGAGGGGAGCGTGGAGGGCAAAAATCGTAGAGAGACTGAGAGATGAATACACTAACGAAATTAAGAAGGATGTAGATTGTAGTTAGTTACTCGGATATGAAGAGGTTCAAATGGCTCTGAACACTATAGGACTTAACTTCTGAGGTCATCAGTCCCCTAGAACTTGGAACTACTTAAACCTAACTAACCTAAGGACATCACACACATCCATGCCCGAGGCAGGATTCAGACCTGCGACCGTAGCGGTCGCGCGGTTCCAGACTGTAGCGCCTAGAACCGCTCGGCCACCCGGGCCGGCAGATGAAGAGGCTTGCACAGGATGGAGTAGAATGGAGAGCTTCATCAAACCAGTCTTTGGACTGAAGACCACAACAACAACAACGTCAACAACAACTGCAAGAAAAGATTACAACAATGGGGACTTTCACACAAAAAAGGAGCAAGGAAATTACACCAGAAATAGAAGTTTCCATTTATAAAGACGTTTTATCCTCATCTCATCATTGATTGAAGACAATCAGACAGCTGTATATTATGTGCCCATAGCGAACAAAAGTGTCGTACTGCTCAGTTCTGTGCGCCACCATACCACAGTAGATGAAGAGAGTGTAAAAAGAAGCCAGAGATTGTTTTAATCAGTAATGTAGCCTAACAAAGAGTTGATTCTGTTGACCAGAGGGCATGTACATACAAATGCAAGAGACAGTCAAGAAGATAGCCTTTTGACATACGGACAAATGTACTCTGCATTTGTTTCCCCAGCAACATCCCAAAAATCGGGAAGGCAAATCTGATAATAGGAGCATTTTAATGAAGGGAAAGAGCAAGGAATTATACTGCCGCATATGGAGAAGAGAGTCAACAACTCACACCTCCAAAG
Source organism: Schistocerca nitens (assembly GCF_023898315.1). Lineage (NCBI taxonomy): Eukaryota > Metazoa > Arthropoda > Insecta > Orthoptera > Acrididae > Schistocerca > Schistocerca nitens. The sequence goes on along the minus strand of NC_064615.1, from coordinate 586,679,157 downwards.
GAATGTTTTAGAAGCAATGCTACGTTGTGAGGCAAGAGTCGAACATTTGCGCGAACTGGAAGATCACCAAGTAAAGTGGCTCAGTCTCAGAAAATTTATGAAGTAATTATATTGTATTTCATGTACTAAAATGAAAGTCTAAATGTTGTAATAAATACTTTCTTGTTAGTTCTGTGTCACTAAACCCGTCATAATATGATAGTATTGTTTTAATAAATAGGTTTTTATTTTTGTGTGTGTGTGTGTTAACGGTCCTTAGACCCCTCTCACTCACTTTTGAGAGGTCAGCCACTGATGGATCCACCAGTTAAACACAACGCATTTAGGAGCTACAATTCAACTGCAGAAGCCAGTAATGGCGTTTTGAGCATCACGTCTTGTAACAAGTCACTTCCTAGCGTTGCCCGTCCGCTAGTGTATTGCCCTATTGTGAATTCTAGCGCCACTTTTCAGTTTTTCGGGGGATCTGAAGAATTCTAGAGTCTGGATATAATGAAGCGCTCTTTTCTTAATACGTATAATGATATGGGGTGATCCTGCTGTTTTCAGAGGCAAGCGAAATCCACGTGATGGCCCGTGTTTACTGAGACTCTTTGGGAAAGGAACTTCTCAGTTTATCGGCAGGCAGCAGCACGTCAAAGCAGGCACTAACAGCGGTATCAGGAAACTGCCAGCTGAAATGCCTACATCGTGCTCTGGAGGTTGACGTTAGGATAATTTCGCGGTTTTGGAGCTCGCGATATCGGGAGCCGGCCGAAAGCCCTCGCTAGCACAAGCCGGCACATTCTAAAATGTGTTTCCAAAGTTTCAAAAGAACTCGGAAATGCATTTCCGAGAGTGGGTGTGGGTACCAGCTCATTTAGTTACCCGCTTTCAAGATACGAGCTGCTGTTTAGCGGGTGCTCGCATTCTCTCTGGCGACAGACCGCACAGCAGTACAGCAGCCTTTAGTTAGCTGGAGGTAATGCTAAACTAACGAAACGGACTTGGCGCGAGTCATCGTAGGATTATCAATTTCTTTTGGGTCTAGTGGAAATCCTGAGGGTGGTGTTCTTTAGTATCTCGTCCTTCTTTTTGACTTAAGGTTTTGGGTATTGTAATGTCCCCACAGCAAATACCATCTACCACGCACCAATTAATCATTTTCAATCAAACCATCCATATTCATTCACTTTGGAAAAGTTATCTGATCTGATTTTCTCGTAATATATGCGGCGACAGCTCGTCGATACCAAAGTATTTTCTAGTGCGTTTATTCTTTGAAATAACAGAGATGCATATGTGCATTCTCCATGGTTGGGAGAGGGGTAACTAGGAGAGCTTCTGGAGTATCTGTTGAGGGATTGACGTGTTTCTGAGAGATACATATTCTGCTTTTCTTATCGCTAAAGCGATCCAATTAACATTTGTGCCGCTAGCGGTTTGTTTTGAAGAGAAAGAGAATGTAAAAGGCAAATAATTAAGGCGTGGAATCACCGGAGATATGGACATGTAATGGAGATGGATTTAATACACGATTTCCTCCATAAATAAGGTTTGTGACTTTTTTGTTCTGGAGTGAATGAACGAATGAGTTTTTTCTGAATCATTTGTTGATCACGTTGGCCCTGTAAATAGTGGGGAAGTTTCAGCTGTGTCGAAGAGAGCCTGCAATCACTGTGTGTTAAATCGTCCAAAAAGGCTTCGTACACATCTGGAATTCGCAATCTTTCGTAAAAGGAACAAATTGTCCAAACGATTGATTCTCCCGACTGACTGCAGCGTTTAATAGTAATAATAAATGTAAAGATCTCTTACAGCATGCCAGCCGCTGATTACCATGACGAAGGACTCTACCAAAGATTCTATTTGGCTGATTCTTTTTATCACCATATCACATAATGAAATCTTATATTAAAAACTATACATAGATAAAGGAGAGAAAGAGAGAGAGAGCGAATGAAAATAGAGATAATACTAATAATCCTCCATTAGTCTAATTTTTCGCCTGTCTTATCACGGATCAGCCAAGAACTGGGAGGGCCTTACTTTACTGTATAGACTTATGTGTGAAGGTGAAGGGATCTTAAAGACAACAGATACACGTCTATACAGACAAGACGTTACACAGAGATAGCGGCTAGCTGCATTGATCATCTATTTTTAGATTAAAGAGAAGGCAACTTATTATACGAACATTAAAATGTAAAATCCTGAGGGTTGTGTTCTTTAGTATGTCGTCCTTCTTTTTGACTTAAGGTTTTGGGTATGGAGGGGATTAGCGACGGAAGAGACTAAAAAGGACTGTGAGATGGTAATGTGGCTGTTTGGGGTGCTTGTTTTACAATCGACTGATCAGATTTGAGAACGTTTTGCAAGTAGTTGGATTGCCACAGGGTAGTGTTTAGTGGAGCAGGAGCAGTGACAATTTTGTCTCTCTGGTCAAAGCAAGCTGGCGCCCGTTATTTAAGCTGTTATGCGTGGACCGGAAGCGGATTTTGCGCAACGCCACGGAAGCTTCGACGACGGACGAGAAGGAACTCGTCAGTGTGTTTCACTTTATCGCCTTATAGTGAAGGAACAAAACAATTATTACCTTTATGACAATAAAATTTCTCTGGAGAGATTAACGAGTAAATGAAATATTATTAGCGCTTAACTTTCATTTGGCCGCCGGAATACTCATATTCTGCATAGGTGAAAAACTTTTATGTTTGGACTTACGTTAAAAATAATTTAATCTATTTGTCTCTGTAGTAAATTCTGAAAGAGACACATTTTAGTTTGTGATTCAACAATGTAGGAAAGAAGCCAAAGTCATTCTTTTCTATTACATAAAGAAGACTATTATAATATACGTGGAGGAGACCTGGAGACACCAAAACGTTCAGATTGGTCACATTATGGCAAGACACAGATTTCGGAAACAGATTTTAAATTTAAGATATTTCCAGTGGAGGATGTGGACTCTGATCACTCATTATTGGTTATGAACTGTACATTAAAACTGAAGAAACTGCAAAAATTAAAAAATGGGATAGGGGTAATTTGAAAGAACCGAAGGTTGTTGAGGGTTTTAGAGGGAGCATTAGATATCGATTGACAAGAAGAGACGAATAGGTAGCACTGAGAGACGAAAGTCAAGACAACAAAGGATCAAATATGTAACATAAAGACTAGTAAATATCCTTGGATAACACAGCAGAAATTAAATTAAATCGATGAAAGCAGATAATAGAAAATTACAGTAAATGAAGCAGGTTAAAGGTGAAACGTCCCTTTAGAAAAATTATACATGACTGTGTTTAAACTGATACACAATATTTTTAGCGCAACGCAATCTGACTTCCAAAAATCCCTACAAACAATGGCCCTGACTAACATTAACCTATACCTTTCACAAATCACTTACCTCACAAAAATCTTCGTTACTCAAGCTACTGCAATACGGCGAGCGCCACTACTGCCAGCTAAATAAAAGATTCAAACTACTGAAGGCACTAACTACTGATAGGCATAGTTAGCAAATGAAAGATTTTAATAGAGAACAAACAATGTATTTACCTTAATAGTCATAATATATATAGCAGTTCATGACATCCAGTCTTACAAATTTCAAAACTCCGCCATTTCTCTCCCCACATCCACCACTGCTGGCGGATCACCTCCAACTGCACAACGCTACGCGCTGTTCACATCCAGCTGCCCAACACTACAATGGCAGACAACAATGCAAACTAGCCACAGACTGCACACAGCACAGCCAGTGATTTTCATACAGAGCGCTACGTAACGTTGCCAATAAGAAAACATAAACAGCCTACTTACATAGCCCCCATGCTCCCCACAAAAAATTTTACAAATTGTTTTGGGCGGTGGCCAATAATGATTTGATAAAATTTTTCATAATTACAATAACAAAGATATCAAATGCACACACTTGTTGGTACAATGTTGGTCAAAAGCTAAAATTTTCTCACAGTCCATAAAGACAGTCCTGATCATTCATCACAGTAAAATTGCAGTGTTTTTCGAAAAGTCTGAGCAGTAAAAGAAAATGCACACGGAAGTAGTGGATTTCCATGCAGTCTTGAAGAAGTAGTGTTGTCCTTCCAACGGAAAGACAGAGCTGACTCTCGACATGCAGACAGGTAATGGGCCACAACAGAGGAAACCCACAGCAGAGTCATTCGACTTTTTGAAGAATATTGGTAGGTAGGTCATCACAGAGTAGACCCACTGTAGTCCTGGTAGAGATTACGGTATTGGTGGGTCACCAGAAGTGCAGACCCCCTGCAGTCCTTGTAGAAATAATGGTATTGGTGAGTCATCAAAGGTGTAGACCCACTGTAGTCCTTGTAGAAATAATGGTACTGGTGGACCATCAAAGATGCAGACCCACTGTAGTCCTTGTAGAGACGGCCAAAAGCCGTTGCAACTGTGCAGGTGCACAATCATCATCGAAGTGTCTTGTGGAGAATATAGCAAGTCCATAAACCACCACTTGTCCACTCACAAAAAATTTGTTTGAAATGTCCTTAGAACCAGCAATGCTGTTATCCAGTCCCTTGCTGAATTATCAACACACATGCAAACACTATCAGTCCCTACTTCTCACATATTGTCCATATACTATGACCAACAGAAACGTGTGCAGTGAAATGTAACTTACAAGTTGCTTAATTTGATGAACTAGTGTCAATTACAATTTAAAACATAAGAATACTATTACAAAGGTACAAAATACATCATTAAAGAACATAACAATACAGATAACATTTGTAGTACAGGATTTACAAAAGAATCGAAATAACATATACATCAGTGTTACAGGAATTATGACATAAGTAAATACATAAAAGATCAGAATAACTTTTGAAACATCAACTTCACACATGAGCATTAAAACAGAACAGAATAAATAATGTCTAAACATGTTTACAAAGAAAATAACATAGTATTTGAAAAATTCTACAACATAAATCTTATTAGCTAAACACGTAAAGACAGGAAAAACACAAATTCACACAGTGTAATAACACAAAAATGCAGGACAGAGTTTGTTTTCAGTGTGACATTTGGTACTGCAGTCCATCCCCAAACTTCATTCTATAGATCTTTCCTCTTATGTCAACACTTGTTTCCACCAAAAAAAAAAAAAATCCTATCCAAGCATGCTTTCTGTGTTCTGTTCACATCCTCTTTCAAAAATAGTTTTTATCCACTGTACACTACTTTTTTGGCCAAACCATTTTCTTATAGCTTCTCAATGCATTTCTTCCAATTCATCATGATTCTTTCTCTTATATAATCTGCCCCCCTCTTAAGCTAACTTAAATCTACTGAGCTCAGATGCTAAACTAAGCGACGAGGCAATGCAGCAGCACAAAACAATTAACACAAACAGCAATGACAAAAAAATGGAAATGGGCAAAGCAAGCTACAGTAAATCTAAATTACCAAGCAAATGCAACATTACAACTAATATGAGCCAATGTGCAGCAACAAGAAAAATAAATCAGTAGTAAAACTAGCTTAACAGAGTAATACAAAGTGAAATTTAGTAGCACTATGCCTGGCAAACAGCAGCAGCAAATGCAATAACTTATATTTAAACATGACAAAGCTCAAGCAGAAAAAATATTACAGTAAAAAAGGCCATGTTTAATACCTATGTCATATCTTAACACTAGAGTGATGCATCACGATAACTTACTCTACCAAAAAAATTACCAAGTAGTTGAAAAGAAAATTATGTATGCAGTTACTGTTATTAATCCCTTCTTATTGTTCTTTCCATTCCAAGAGCTCCATTTCTGAAGAATGTTGATCATAAAATTAGTATTTAATAGATCTGTTGACAGAAAGGTTTCACATTAACAAATGCATTTAATTTTATTTTATAAAACCAATGCTGTAACACAGCTGGAAACCAGATATCAAATGAAATAAGCAACTACCTAAAGCGAAGCATAACAATATCATTCAATAGTCATGTGGCATTTCATATGTTAGTAGAAATTCTCTCAACTCTCGTAGAAAGACGCTTGTCATAATCAGGTGTGCAGATGTAAGTATCTTTCCAAGCAATGAGCGTGTCATATTTGCGATGCTTTCTACAAAGGAATGTCAATAGCGAGGATAATGGCCCTTTTCTTTTTCTCCACCTAATGGCTTTCTTTTGTTGGACGACTACGTCTCAGCTGGGCGCCCAAAACGCATTACGTCAAGGTCACTTACCTTTCTTACTGAAATATTTATGACAGCAGTTTCCGCTACAGTGCTAGTCTCATATAAAAAAGTCACAGGTCAAGAATTTGCGTTACAAATCTGTAGAAACAAAATCCTATTGATATAACAATGTCCAAAAAATTTTCGTTGGCATTGTAATACATTCACGCATTTACATACATTTCATAACTCTTAAAGTAAGATTCTTGGTTTCCAACAACCTTTTTCACAAACCAGAATTCCTAACCACTACTCATTATTCCTTACCTTATTCGTCGACACTTCTTCAATATTTCATCATAATAAATACGTAGCATAATCAAATAACTCATATAGCATCAGCTTATTGATCATAAACATACCGCAACAGCATAATACACATAGTCATCGTAATAATAACATCATAACACCTCAGTCAAATCTCAAAATCGTCGTAGCTTTCTGCAATAATTTCAAAACCTAAAAAGAATTCTCTGCTCATTTCAAAAGTGTCATCTACCTCAAACGTACTTTAAAAATCATGATCCCATACCAAATACGACATTCAAAGCTCTCATAGTATCACAATGGTTCCAAATAAAAATATGAACAGTTCACAAAGTACAGACAAAATACAATTTCATAAGTGTGAAGTTATCCAACTGTGTAATTACGTAAACATGTGTCACTGATGTAGTAAAATAAATGTGTGTCTCTCTCAGTTAATGATCAGATAGCTGTGTAATTCTATGTTAGAGAAATATGGTACCGATGTGTAAAGTTGTATAAACAAATACCATATTAGCTAGGGCTCCCTGTGCTTGCCACACACATGGTACACAAAGTAAGCTTGTACCCCCCTGAGCATAAATGTAATTATACCCTCCGGTGTTACAGATTACAGCAATGGAATGAAATGTATCACAGAAAACTTTCTTTGTAATTCAAAAATCCTGAAAAATAAATGGTTTAAGTACAAAATTAATCACTCAAATGCGTGTCCTTTAGCGCTAAATGTGCGTCTTGCTGTAAGATAATTCTGTGGAACTGTCGTAGTTATCGTCCTCTGTAAGCAACGCTCTGCTGAAGTCAATGTACTTACCTCATCATAAACGAAAGTGAAATGCTTTGCGTATAGACATTGTAGTTATTACATACCTTACCGTATCAAGAAAGTACTATAATGTAACATATTGTTGTGCTACAAAAAAGGCTGTCTCATTGTAGCTATACCACAAAGGTTACAACTAAAACATGTTTTACTTTCCAGAATAACACAGAAAAACTGTGCAGATATAAATCAGATACAGCGCGAAAGCAATAATATAAATTGTGTCACTCATTAGTAGCGTCATGATATAGTTGTGTAGCTGTCAAATAAACTAACCGCTGTGTCGTCTGCTCACTATAACAATGCATTCGTAATTTCTGTTTAAACAAGTTCTCTTGGTTCTTGATTAGATATTTAACTTCGAACATTGTTGCATGTTAACAGTTTCTAAGTGTGACAACGCATACTAGTAGCGTGAAGTGAAAAATTTTAAGGCAAAGACTAAGTTAAAAAGCAGATTATCTTTCAATAAACGGTTTTACATGTGAAATGTGGTGCAAGCCTTTACTCTTCCTACTATGCAGAGCTCCACCTTCAGCGGAATTATCATGTGGTATATGGTACATCGGTAAAGAATGCTCAAATTTTTCTCGAGGTTAGCGTCTATGTTATTTTTCTCTGAGCCAGCCGGCGCACGTGGCTGCCTGCGGTGCGAGTCATTGTCTGCTATCTCTTTGTTGGCGTGCGTCGTTATTGGGATTAGGAGACCTAACTGCTGCAAATTCACCTTGTCGAGAGGGTGCTGCCCTGTTTGAATCCCGCCAGTTCTGATGCAATTCAGGTCTGTCGTTACGATCATATCGTCTGTCGTCATGTCAGTAGATTCCATAGTTTCTTTCTTGTCGGTCACGTGGTGAAGAATTTCTCCCTGAATCGTAACTGCGCGCTGGACTGTTGCGTCTGAAGTAATTATGTCTCCCTTGATAATAATTAGTTTGGTTCCCATATTGCCTGTTTCTATGGCTGTCTCTATGATAGTCATTACTATGGAAATGCGATCTTTCTCTGTAATTGTTTTTACTCTGCCAACGGTTGTCATACGGGTGGTGCCTGTTTTGGTCACGATTTACGTTGTAAGAATAACCTTGTCGTGCCCAGTTATTATTTCTTTCATCGCAGAATTGCGACGGATGTGACCTGTAATTGTTGTGCTCCTGTTTTCAGAGTTCCACGATTGTCAGTGTCAATTTCTAATTCTTGTAAGAGTCTCTGAAAAGCTTCAATGTCGTCTTTGCAACGTCCTGCCAAAATGATATGTCGTAAATGTTCAGGCAATTTGATTAAGCAAATGCGGATGAGTTCTGAGGGGCTGTATGGGTTTGACAGGTTCTGATTCTTGTGCAACATGTCTTCAAAATATTTCACAAGACTGGAAAATTCAGATTGTTCGAAATGTTTCATCATTATGATGCTATGTTTTACTCGGTCTTGTGTAGCTTGAGAGCAATATGCTGAGAGGAAGGCATTATAAAATTCTCCTTCACTGTGACAATCGTGAATGACCGATCGCATTCTTACAGCTGGTTCATTCTCTAAGTAGCCCCACATAAATTCTAATCTGTGTTCTAACGACCAGTTGGGAGGAAAACAATGAGAGAATTGATGAAGCCATGCTTGTGGATGAATGTCGTTGCCAGAATTCTTAATTGTTTGGAATTTACGTGTAGTAATGAACAGCTTATAGTCAAAATCATCATGTCGGCGAGTCTCATGTCGGTCATTGTTACGTCGTTTCGGCGGTTCCATCTCAAAATTCGGTGTACCTTGCCAATTTCTTTCATAATTTCCGAAGTGTCCTGTGTTATTATTTTGTGGGTGTTCCGTATTTCTAAGTCCCTCTTCCCATGTTGGAGCGCGAGTGTCCTCTGAAATATGAAATTTTTGTATTACTTGTGCCAACTGATCTTGTACTTCCCGGTTTTCTCTTTTGTGTTGCGTATTAATTTGATTCTGATTTTGTTTGAATTTCTTAATTTGTTTATACTCTTCTGTGTCAGTGATGGCTACAGGTCTTGTGTCATTCAGATCATCATCTACCTTTGTAGATAAGTTAGTGAACTGATCCGAAAGTTCGGCTACTTTCTCTGATAATGAACTAATTTCCTCCATGTGTCTTTCTGAACCAATTTTCAGAGTATCTGCCGTGTCCTTTTAGTTTTCCTGAGTTTTTGCAAGTTGCATAACCGAATCGGTAGATGCAACTGAGTCAATTTTAGATTGCAAGGTGTCGTGATTTTCATGAAAAGTAGTTTGCAGTTCTATTATGGCTGCTTCGTGATTCTGTAATGCATTTTCATGCCGCGAAAAAATAGGTTGAAAATGCTCACAAATTTGTGTTTTTACGTCATTACAGACTTTTTGACATTTCGATTCAATGTTATGTAACACAGTAGTTTAATCTTCACGTATTTGTTCAAGTGTGGTGTCTAACTTTTGAAGCTTTTGCTGTGTTTGTCTCTGATTTTGTTCCATTGTGTCTAACTTTTGAAGCTTTTGCTGTGTTTGTCTCTGATTTTGTTCCATTGTGTCTAACTGTTGCTGAGTTCGTCTCTGGTGTTGTTCCATTGTGTCTAACTTTTGAAGATTTTGTTCCATTGTGTCTAACTTTTGAAGATTTTGTCCCATTTGTTTCTGATTTTGTTCGAGCGTTGTGTCTAACTTTTGTAGCCTTTGTCCCATTTGTTGCATTAACTGTAATAACAATGCATTGGTGTCTGAAACATGTTGCTCAGTGCTATGAGGCAGTGCATTTGAACCGGCAATATTCGCATTTTGAAAAGCAGAAAATGTGTCTTGACTTATTCGAGAAAACGGTGAATACGCAAAACCTGAATCTACAGTATTTGCAATATTGTGTCCTGTCATTTCGGATTCCTGAGGCGAACTGTTGCCGACCGATCGATCGATAATGCTTCCCTGTTCACTAATTGTTTCACTGTCTACGCTATTGTTTGCCGCCCGCTCCATTTCCCTATGCAGAATTACCAAATTACTATGTTGAACATTAGTTAATTCATCACACAGTAGCGCTAACACACTGCTTTCGTCTTCACTGTCATCTCTCAGTTTACTTTGGAGCCGAGTATTACGTTTTTCACACCCCATAATTGTCACAATATTTCACACGATAACACAGAAAAGCACAATTTGAAGAGCAAAAATAAGAGAACACATTAACATAGCACTGAAAAAAATATCTAGTTAATTGCAAGCACAGCTGCGAAATACTTGGTGCAAATCTACATGCATGCCACAACTGTGTACGACAATGAAAAACTACAACTACAAAGGAAATTCTCTCTATAATTACGCGCTAGCAATAAATAAAAGCTACACTAATTACACAAACTACAAGAAAAAATCAGAAGATTCCAGTGAGGTACCCTCGGCTAAGTGTCGATATATGAAACGTCCCCTTTTGAAAAATTATACATGACTGTGTTTAAACTGATACACAACATTTTTAGCGCAACGCAATCTGACTTTCAAAAATCCCTACAAAAGAATGGCCCTGACTAACATTAACCTATAACTTTCACAAATCACTTACCTAACAAAAATCTTCGTTACTCAAGCTACTGCAATACAGCGAGCGCCACTACTGCCAGCTAAATAAAAGATTCAAACTACTGAAGGCACTAACTACTGATAGGCATAGTTAGCAAATGAAAGATTTTAATAGAGAACAAACAATGTATTTACCTTAATAGTCATAATATATATAGCAGTTCATGACATCCAGTCTTACAAATTTCAAAACTCCGCCATTTCTCTCCCCACATCCACCACTGCTGGCGGATCACCTCCAACTGCGCAATGCTACGCGGTGTTCACATCCAGCTGCCCAACACTACAATGGCAGACAACAATGCAAACTAGCCATAGACTGCACACAGCACAGCCAGTGATTTTCATACAGAGCGCTACGTAACGTTGTCAATAAGAAAACATAAACAGCCTACTTACAAAGGGAACAAAAATGTCTAAAAAATTAGATTGACAGGAAGTTCAAAACGGTTAGCTAGAAATGGCTAGAGGACATGTGTCTGATTCCGCCCATAAGAAGGCAACGGGACGTCAAACAGCTAAGTTCTCACGTCTCCTTGACAAACCTTCTCTGCAGGTTCCCTGCAAGACTGTCATCAATTTGAGTGGCATGGTGTTGAGTGATGATGCGGTCTCGGTTTTGCAGAAAGGTCTCAACTTCGCTCCCACCCCCAAGTTCGCTCCGCTCGCAGAAATGGTTAGTGCTGTTGAACAGGTTGCAGCTCGACTTCCGCCTGAATCAGCTGAGGAAATACGTCGTGAAGCTTGTCGTGCATTGACGAAATCCAAGCCGATGAAGTCAAATATCTCCAGTAAAGAGAGGGTGGCCATTCGTGATATGAGGGAGCGCTCTGAAATTGTTGTGTTACCGGCTGATAAAGGCAATGCTACAGTTGTTGTCCCCCATAAGGACTACACTGATAAGATGCAGAGCCTGCTAAATGACGATTCCTACCGGAAGATCAGCGTTGACCCTACAAAGAAGGTGGAGAACAAGACGAGGTCGCTTCTCAAGGACGCAGATTTACCAGAGGGTGACGCTAAGAAATTGTTACCCCAAGGTCCGGTACCGCCTAGACTGTATGGACTCCCGAAGGTTCACAAAGACGGGGTACCATTATTCCCCACTGTCAGTAACGTCAGGGCACCTACATATTTGTTGGCCAAATACCTGACGGGAATATTAAGTCCTTATGTGGGTAAATGCCCTCATCACATCCGTAATTCCGTGGATTTTGTTAAACGCCTTGATAGCTTCGGATTGGATGAGTCAGATATCATGGTGAGTTTTGACGTCGTTTCCTTGCTTACGAGGCTACCCCTGCGAGAGTCACTAGAATTGATTAGTCAGAAGTTTGACGAGAAGACCACTGAACTTTTTATGCACGTCTTACCTTCCACGTATTTTCTTTTTAATGGAGAATACTACGAACAAACGGAGGGAGTCGCCATGGGTAGCCCACTATCACCGGTGGTAGCGAGTTTGTACACGGAGAACTTCGAGGAGGAAGCCCTGTCGTCATCCGAATGGAAACCTACTTGCTTTTTTCGTTACGTGGACGACAAGTTCGTCATCTGGCCACATGGTATGGATAAATTCCTTGACTTCCTTACACATCTAAACGCCATACACCCCAACATCAAATTCACTATGGAAACTGAAACGGAGGGTAAATTACCTTTCCTTGACGTCTTGGACAAGAGAAGTGCTGACGGCACCCTAGGTCATGGGGTGTATCGGAAGACAACGCACACTGATACGTATTTGCACGCAGACAGCTGCCACCACCCTTCACAGAGGAATGGGGTACTTAAAACACTAGTACATAGGGCGCGCACTATCTCTGAGGCAGAGAGTCTACCCCAGGAATGGGAACATCTGAGAACTGTATTTCGGAAAAGTGGGTACTCAGAGTGGGAGATTCAACGTGCTCTCCGCCCAACCACTACAGCACAACCTGTGGAGATGGATGAAATCACAGGGGAGGAGGTAAACCACTACAGCACAACCTGTGGAGATGGATGAAATCACAAGGGAGGAGGTAGGCACTGCGTTTATTCCATATACAGGCGCACTCTCGGGGAAAATCGCCCGCATTTTGAAGAAACACCGCGTCGGAACTGTGTTTTGTCCTCCGAATAAAACTCGTGCACTGGTGGGGAGCGCCAAAGATGACCTCGGTTTGAGGAAGGCCGGCGTGTACCAGATTCCGTGTCAATGTGGCAAGTCGCATATTGCTCAGACGATGCGTACCGTCGAGGATCGATGCCGTGAACACCAGAGGCACACTCGACTGATGTATCCGAGCAAGTCGGCGGTGTATCCGAGCAAGTCGCCGGTCGCTGAACATTGTTTGTCGAAAAATCACGCTATGGAGTATGACGCACGAGGATTCTGGTACAGACGTCGAGATACTGGGACAGCGTTGTTCGAGAGGCCATCGAAATTCGCACCAATGAAGACATCATAAACCGTGACTGTGGCTATAATCTTAGCAAGGCTTGGGGACCAGCGACTGGGTTAATCAAGAGTAAATCGAGCAAACGTATAGTTGTGACGACCACGGCGGACAGAGCCATCACACCGACGTCATCTCAGACGCCGTCGCAATCTGCTCCACCGCGCGACCGTGGCGCGGGGCGCGGACGGCGGAGGGAGTGCGCCGCGGGCGGAGGGTATTTAAGTATTTAAATCGGCCGCCGCCGCGACCGAACCCAGTTACCCATGAGCAGCCATAGCATACGGATCTCCGTACCGGCACGTTCACAGGAGCTCAGTCCGTCAGCTCACCTGATGATGGCGACATGTATGATCGCCGAAATATTGTGCCCGTTGGACACTGTAGACCATCAGTACACCTTGTTCATAAAATTATTATTTAATAGATCTGTTGACAGAAAGTGTTCACATTAGCAAATGCATTTAATTTTATTTTATAAAACCAATGCTGCAACACAGCTGGAAACCAGATATCAAACAAAATAGTACGTACACAAAGCAAGACATGAATCATCATTCACTAGCCATAGGGTATTTCGTAAGGCAATAAAAAAATCTCTCAACTAGAAAAACAGTAGTCATAATCAGGTGTATAGACAAAAAATATTTCTCATCATTTCATTAGGCATATCAGTAAATATGAGAAAGTACGAGCTACACAGTATAATCATATGTTTCCAAGTCATCGCGTATCATATTTGTGATGCTTTCTACAAAGGAATGTCCATAGTGAGGTTAATGACCTCTTTTTTCTCCACCTAATGGCTTTTTCTCCAGGCAGGTGGGCGCCCACAACACATTATGTCAAGGTCACTTACCTTTTGTACCGAAATATTTACGACAGCATTTTCTGCTACAGTGACAGTCTCATAGAAAAAGATTTCGCAGGTCGAGAATTTGCGTTATAAATGTGTAGAGAAAAATCTTATAAATATAACAGTGTCCAAAAAATTTTCACCAGCATACATTCACGCATTTACACACATTTCATAGCTCTTAAAGTATGATTCTTGGTTTCCAACATGCTTTTTCACAAATCAGAGTCCCTAACCACTACCCACTATTCCTTACCTTATTACACATATACATATCTGTCGACACTTCTTCAATATTTCATTATAATAAATACGTAGCATAATCAAATTCCTCATATAGCATCAGCTTATTGATCATAAACGTACCTCAACAGCATAATACACATCGTCATCGTAATAATAACATCATAACACCTTAGTCAAATCTCAAAAACGTCGTTGCTTTCTGCAATAATTTCAAAACCTAAAAAAAATTCTCTGCACACTTCAGTAATGTCATCTACCTCAAACATACTTTAAAAATCATGATCGCATACCAAATTCATCATTCAAAGCTCTCATAGTATCACAATGGTTCTGAAAAAATATGAAGACTTCACAAAGTACAAACAAAATACAATTTCATAAGTGTGAAGTTATCCAACTGTGTAATTGCGTAAACATGTGTCACTGACGTAGTAAAAAAATGTTTGTCTCTCTCAGTTAAATCATCAGACAGCTGTGTAATTATGTGTTAGAGTAATGTGGTACCGATGTGTAAAGTTGTATAAGCAAATACCATATTAGCTAGGGATCCTTGTGCTTGCCAAACACATGGTACGCAAAATAAGCGTGTACCCCCCTGAGGATTAATGTAATAATACCCTCAGGTGTTACCGATTACAGCAATGGAATGAAATGTGTCACGGAAAACCTTTGTATCTTTGTATTTCAAAAATCTTTAAACATAAATGTTTTAAGTAAAAAAGTAATCACTCAAATACCTGTCCTTTAGCGCTAAATGTGAGTCTTTCTGTAAGATAATCCTGCGGAAGTGTTGTAGTTATCGTACTCCGTAAGCTAAGTTCTGCATAAGTCGATGTACTTACCTCATCATAAACAAAAGTGGAATGCTATGCGTATAGATATCGTAGTTATTACGTACATTACCCTGATCAAGAAATTACTATACTGTAACGTATTGTTGTACTACGGAAAGGGCTGTCTCATTGTAGCTATACCAAAAACGTTACTAGTAAAATATGTTTTACTTTCCAGAAGAATTCAGAAAAACTATGCAGATATAAAACAGACACACCGCAAAAGCAACAATGTAAATTGTGTCACATATTATTAGCATCATAATATAATCGTGTAGCTGTCAAAGAAACCAAATACTAAGTCATCTTTAATCTCACAGAATGTACTTCAAATAAAGAATACCTTTTCAAGTAGACCAAAATGTTGCATTAAAATCTCATTAGCAGTATATTTTCTAAGTATGTAAGCCGTATATTCGTTGCATAATCGTGCAACTAACAATCAAGAATGTACACACACAATAACACTGTGTCCCTGTTCACTATAACAATGAATTTGTAATTTCTGTTTAAATAAGTTCTCTAGGTTCTTGACTGGATATTTAACTTCAAACATTGTTACACGTTAACAGTTTCTAAGTCTGACAAAGCGTACTAGTAACGTGACATGAAAAATTTTATAGCAAAGACTAAGTTAAAAAAAAAAGATTATCTCTCAATAAACGGTTTTACATGTGAAATGTGGTGCAGTCCTTTACTCTTCCTAGTACTCAGAGTTTCAACTTGAATGCAATTATCATGCAGTATACGTCAGTATAGAATACTGGAATTTTTCTCAAGGTTAGCGTCTATGTTATTTTTCTCTGAGCCAGCCGGCGCACGTGGCTGCCTGCGGTGCGAGTCATTGTCTGTCTCTTTGTTGGCGCGCGTCGTTATTGGGATTAGAAGACCTATCTTCTACAAATTCACCTTGCCGAGAGGGTCCTGCCCTGTTTGAATCCCGTCAGTTCTGATGAAATTAAGGTCTGTCATTATGTCGGTAGTTTACATAGTTTATTTTTTGTCGGTCATATGGTGGAGAATTTCTCCCGGAATCGTAACTGAGCGGTGGACCGTTGTGTCTGAAGTTATTCTGTCTCCCTTGATAATAATTATTTTGCTCTCCATATTGTCTGTTTCTCTGATTGTCTCTGTGATTGTCATTACCGTGGAGAGGTGATCTTTCCCTATAATTATTACTACTCTGCCAACGGTTGTCATACGGGTGGTATCAGTTTTGGTCACGATTTGCTTTATAAGAATAGCCTTGTCATGTCCAGTTATTATTTCTGTCATCGCGGAATTGTGACGGATGTGACCTGTAATTGTTGTGTTCCTGTTTTCGCGTCCCGCGATTGTCAGTGTCAATTTCCAATTCTTGTAACAGTCCCTGAAAAGTTTCAATGTCGTCTTTGCAATGTCTTGCGAAAATAAGCTGTCGAAAATGTTCAGGCAATTTGATTAAGCAAATGCGGATGAGTTCTGACGGACTGAATGGGTTTGACAGATACTGATTCTTATGCAACATGTCTTCAAAATATTTGGCAAGACTGGAAAATTCAGATTGTCCGAAATGTTTCATCATTACGATGCTATGTTTTACTCGGTCTTGAGTAGCTTCAAACCAATATGCTGAGAGGAAGCATAATAAAATTCTCCTTCACTGTGACAATCGTGAATGACCGATCGCATTCTTACAGCTAGTTCATTCTCTAAATAGCTACACATAAATTCTAATCTGTGCTCTAATGACCAGTTGGGAGGAAAACAATGAGAGAATTTATGAAGCCATGCTTGTGGATGAATGTCGTTGCCAGAATTCTTAATTGTTTTAAATTTACGTGCGTTAATGAACAGCTTATAGTCAAAGTCATCGTGTCGCTTATCGGTCATTGTTAATTCGTTTCGGCGGTTCCATCTCAAAATTTAGTGCGCCTTGCCAATTTCTTTCATAATTTCCGAAATGCCCTGTGTTATTATTTTGTGACTTTTCCATTATTTCTAAGTCCATTTTTCCGTGTTGGAGCGCGAGTCTCCTCTGAAATATGTAATTCTAGTATTACCTGTGTCAACTGATCTTGTACTTCCCGGATTGCTCTTTTGTACTGTGTATTGATTTGATTTTGATTTTGATTGAATTTTCTAATTTGTTCATACTCTTCTGTGTCAGTGATGGCTACAGGTGTGGTGTCATTTAGATCATCATCTACCTTTGTAGATAAGTTAGTGAACTGATCCGAAAATTCGGCTACTTTCTCCAAAAGTGAACTGATTTGCTCAGTGTGTTTTTCTGAACCAAGTTTCAGAGTGTCCATTTGTGTTGAAATCCTCTCTACTGTGTCCTTTAAGTTTTCCTGAGTTTCTGCAAGTTGCGTAACTGAATCGGTAGATGCCACTGAGTCAATTTCAGCTTGCAAGGGGGCGTGATTTTCATGAACAGTAGTTTGCAGTTCTTTTATGACTGCTTCGTGATTCTATAATGCATTTTCATGGCGCGAAAAAATAGGTTCAAAATGCTCACAAATTTGTGTTTTTACGTCATTACAGAATTTTTGACATTTCGATTCGATTTGAAGTAACTCAGCAGTTAAACCTTCACGTGTTTGTTCAAGCGTTTGTTCCACTGAGTCTAACTTTTGATGCTGTTGCTGTGGTTGTCTCTGATTTTGTTCTATCGTGTCTAACTTTTGAAGCTTTTGTACCATTTGCTGCATTAATTATAATAACAATGCATGGTGTCTGAAACATGTTCCTCAGTGCTACTCGGCAGTGCATTTGAACTGGCAATATTCGCGTTTTGAAAAGCAGAAAATGTGTCTTGACTTATTTGAGAAAACGGTGAGGATGCAAAACCTGAATCTACAGTATTTGCAAGATTGTGTCCCGTCATTTCGGAATCCTGAGGAGACCTGTTGGCGGCCGATCGATCGATAATGCTTCCCTGTTCACTAATTGTTTCACTGTCTACACCATTATTTGCCGCCCGCTCCATTTCCCTATGCACAATTACCAAATTACTACTCTGAATGTTTGTTAATTCATTACACAGTGGTGTTGATAAGTTACGCTCGTCGTCACTATCATTTCTCAATTTACTTTGGAGCCTAGTGTTACGTTTTCCACACGCCATAATTATCACGTATTTCGCACAATAACAAGAAAAGCACAATTTGAAGAGCAAAAATAAGAAAACACATTAACATAGGATTGAAAATAATATCTAGTTAATTGCAAGTGCAGCTGTGAAATACTTGGTGCAAATCTACATGCATGCCACAACTGATTTACTGTACAACAATGAAAAACTACAACTATAAAGGAAGTTCTCCCTATAATTACGCGCTAGCAATAAACAATAGCTACATTAATTACAGAAACTACAAGAAAAAATCAGAAGACTCTAGTGAGGTATCCTCAGCTAAGGGTCGACATATGAAACGTCCCCTTTCAAAAATTAATGAAGTACTGTGCTGATAAACCTCTTACATTATTTGATTTTCAAACAGCTGAGCAAAACTGAACGTACTGAGACATTCACTAAACTGACACACAATATTTTTAGCGCAACGCAATCTGACTTTCAAAAATCCCTACAAAAGAATGGCCCTGACTAACAATAACCTATACGTTTCATGGATCACTTACCCCAAAAAAATCTTCGTTACTCGAACTGCTGTAATACAGCGAGCGCCACTACTGCCAGCTAAATAAAAGATTCTAACTACTGAAGGCACTAACTACTGATAGGCATAGTCAGCAAATGAAAGATTTTGATAGGGAACAAAAAATGTATTTACCTTAATAATGTTCCAAAGCCATCATAAATACATCAGTTCATGATATCCAATATTACTAATTTACTCTTTCTGATGGACACACGTCCAGATCGTCCGCTCTCAAAATTCTGCCATTTCTCTCCCCGCATCTACCATTGCTGGCGGCTCACCTCCAACTGCGCAACGCTACGCGCTGTTCACATCCAACTGCCCAACACTACAATGGCGAATATTCCAACAATGCCAACCAGCCACAGACTCCACACAGCACAGTCAGTGATTTTCATATAGAGCGCTATGTGGCGTTACTAACATAAAAACCTAAACAGCCTACTTACACAAAGTAAGTGTTTCTGAAGATGAGAAATCTATTAACATCGAATATGGATTTAAGCGTCAGGAAATCTTCTCTGTAAGTATTTGTACGGAGTGCAGCCATTTATATAAGTGAAACATGAACGATAGACAGTTTAGACAAGATGAGAACAGAAGCTTTTGAAATGTGTTTCTACAGTAGATGGGTAGGGCGCGTAACTTGTGAGGAGGTACTGAATAGAATTTTGGAGAAGAGAAATTTGTGGCACAACTTGACTAGAAGAAGGAATCGGTTGGTAGGACATGTTCTGGGGCATCAAGGGATCACCAGTTTAGTATCGGAGTGAAGCGTGGAGGGTAAAATTCGTTGAGGAAGGCCAAGAGGTGATTAAAGTAAGCATATGCAGAAGGGTGTAGGTTGCAGTAGTTATTATGAGATGAAGGGGCTTGTGCAGAGTACACTAGCATAAAGAGCTGCATAAAACCAGTCTTCAGACTTAAAACCATAATAATAACAACAAAATTAGTGAAGGGCGTATTTTTTTCCCATCTTGTGCACACTGCACGAAATGCAGCACGTTTATCAGTTGATCGAAGACGTCGTACAACGAGCAAAAATACGCCTAACTTTTGATCTGAAGTTCTCATTATTACTTTCTCAAAGCCATCTTGTCGCATGGTGGCTCAGGGGATGGGCGATAGACTATTAATTCAAAGGTCCAGAATTCGATTCCCAGTCGTTCCTGTGATTTTTTTTCTACCACTTATCACATCTTTCACCTGTGGTTATGAACTGTTAATGTGGAACACGGCACGATGTATCCCTTCTCGGAATCGGTGTTAAACTGTACCTGTCGCTCCTCTCCCCCGTGCTCATCTCAGCCACCCCCCCCCCCTCCTCATCACCGTCCTTAGTAATGTAGATGAAAGAAGCACGGCAATGTCATACCCTCTCCAAGAGCACCTAGCTAAAAACCACGGTGGTGAGACGAACGTTTGGGCTTAGGATAGCTTTGCTTTACTGTCAGCTTTGTGTAGCATGACAGCGATTTATTCCTTTCACTTGTCGGTGTACAATTGTGCCATACTGTGCACAATAAAGCACTATATTGTAACAGCAAATTCTGTCTCTAGCTTTTTGCATTGCAAGATACGTAGTTTCTAGATCAAAGACGATAGCCAAATACTGAATTGACCTCCCCGTGTATAGATGTTGTGCGATATGTCATTCAGTACGTAGTTCACCTGCGTAATACACCAAATTTGGGCCTTAGAAAACGAAGTAACGCAGTAAGAGCTCGCCAAAATTTTTCGAGTAAGGCCTAGGAGCGTGCCGGTTGTGCAGTGTTTGCACACGAGCGACTTTCTTCGCGATGTCGACTACTCGTGGACATGTGAGTCAACAGTTATGTTGTGAGTGAGTCGGTGACGTTAATGTCAACTTATTGTGCCAAGTGTAGCATACGGCGAAGACGGCGCATGTGCTGAAACTGGGTATGTTGCACTGTCTGTGAACTGTGGAAGTTCACCTACTGTCGTCGCGTCATAGTAATGGAGTTTGCGGCTTCTCAGTGGTGATTTTATTTGTTTATTTATTTATTTATTTTTGTTTTTTTCGTGACAAATTTCAAATTTGGTTAGGACTTTATATTTTTCCTTCTAATGTTCTCCCAGAAGACACACAAAATATCTGAAAACAAAAATGAATTTAGGATTTGCAATAAATGGATAAAGAATGTACGTAGGTAGATGTTTTATTTTAATGAACGATGTTTCGACAGTGAAAAAATGATCTATAGTGAAAGTGGCATTTAATTTTCAATGTTATTTGGCCTTTAGAACGAAAACAAGATACAAGGGATTAAGCTAAACGACACTTTTCACTATTTTACGATATTGTTTGATGCGTTTGTATGTATGAGGCGATTTCGGAAAGCAAGTTACACATGTCGTCTCACGTTAAGACGATAGAGCAATCAGAGTGGGGCTTTGTCAGAAGACAGTGCATGCACGTTCCGCGCTTCCTGCAGGCAGTTCCGTTGCGGTACGGATGTGAGTGAAATGACGCGGCCACTGGAAATGTACTCCAAAATTGAAGCACTCGAGACAGTACAGTTCTCGTGGGCAAAACGTCTAAACGGCGCTCAGATTCACTGTGAAATTCTGGCGATGTGTTGAGCAAATGCTTCTCGCGTCCAGACGAAATAATATGGTACCATTATGTGTGCGAAGACTGCACAGATCATGGTGAAGCTGGTCGAAAGTCAAGGAAGATCATACACTGTGTCATTTCCACATTTTCGGCAAGCTAAAAGTACATCCGGGGGGAAAAGAGATTTTTCAACGGTGAGAACACTGACATACTGATTCTCGAACAGCGGATTTAGGGTCTTCGAAGAACTGAGCGATTATTAGAACGTTCCGACCGTTGTTTACAGTGACTTACTCATTACGTTGAAAAACAGTGTCACGCATCTGTGTCAGTTCGAATAACAACCCAACATTCAATGAAACCTACCTGTCCTGTCATATTGATATCTAACTTGCTTTTTTATGCCCCTCCTTATATTTTCTAGAATAAATGGATGTTCATGTTGTAAAACATTTTGGACGATGCTCTTGCTTCTCTTTCTGCTCTCAGAAACAAAGCAATTTATTCCTTTCAATTGCCAGTGCACCATTGTACCATACCACGCACAATAATGTACTCTGTTTTACAGCAAGTTTTATCCGTCACTGTCTTGTGACACTTCCAACTACGTAGTTTCCAGATCCAGGACGACAGTCAGATATTGAATTCACCTCCCTGTGAGTAGAAGTTGTTGTCCGATATCCGCGTCGGTACATAGTTTGTACTTGTGTAATTAATCAAATTGGCTCCTTCGGTAACGATACTGAAAGGCACTCCAGCTTCCTTGTGAGTAGGAGTTGTTGTCCGATATCCGCGTCGGTACATAGTTTGTACTTGTGTAATTAATCAAATTGGCTCCTTCGGTAACGATACTGAAAGGCACTCCAGCTTCCTTGTGAGTAGGAGTTGTTGTCCGATATCCGCGTCTGTACATAGTTTGTACTTGTGTAATTAATCAAATTGGCTCCTTCGGTAATGATACTGAAAGGCACTCCAGCTTCCTTGTGAGTAGGAGTTGTTGTCCGATATCCGCGTCGGTACATAGTTTGTACTTGTGTAATTAATCAAATTGGCTCCTTCGGTAACGATACTGAAAGGCACTCCAGCTTCCTTGTGAGTAGGAGTTGTTGTCCGATATCCGCGTCGGTACGTAGTTTGTACTTGTGTAATTAATCAAATTGGCTCCTTCGGTAACGATACTGAAAGGCACTCCAGCTTCCTTGTGAGTAGGAGCTGTTGTCCGATATCCGCGTCTGTACATAGTTTGTACTTGTGTAATTAATCATATTGGCTCCTTCGGTAACGATACTGAAATGCACTCCAGCTTCCTTGTGAGTAGGAGTTGTTGTCCGATATCCGCGACGGTACATAGTTTGTACTTGTGTAATTAATCAAATTGGCTCCTTCGGTAACGATACTGAAAGGCACTCCAGCTTCCTTGTGAGTAGGAGTTGTTGTCCGAAATCCGCGTCGGTACATAGTTTGTACTTGTGTAATTAATCAAATTGGCTCCTTCGGTAACGATACTGAAAGGCACTCCAGCTTCCTTGTGAGTAGGAGTTGTTGTCCGATATCCACGTCGGTACATAGTTTGTACTTGTGTAATTAATCAAATTGGCTCCTTCGGTAACGATACTGAAAGGCACTCCAGCTTCCTTGTGAGTAGGAGTTGTTGTCCGATATCCACGTCGGTACATAGTTTGTACTTGTGTAATTAATCAAATTGGCTCCTTCGGTAACGATACTGAAAGGCACTCCAGCTTCCTTGTGAGTAGGAGTTGTTGTCCGATATCCGCGTCTGTACATAGTTTGTACTTGTGTAATTAATCAAATTGGCTCCTTCGGTAACGATACTGAAATGCACTCCAGCTTCCTTGTGAGTAGGAGTTGTTGTCCGATATCCGCGTCGGTACATAGTTTGTACTTGTGTAATTAATCAAATTGGCTCTTCGGTAACGATACTGAAAGGCACTCCAGCTTCAGGAAATGCGTTTCAATGGACGAGAGACTAACCGTAACCATGTGATAACTTTCTTTATTCCTTCCACTTAATACCTTGTACAAATAATTGAACTTGTTACATGTAATCGACTCACATTGTGCTAGAATCCTATTTAGTATATCATTTAGCATACGACCTTCGTCAAGAACATCCACTGTGGTTTTGTGTTTGTCATTAAAATTTCTGCTGTCACTGCCAATACTTCAACTGAAATTGTTGCTACACTTGGACGCCGAAATCAAGGAATATTTAAAATAAACCGACCTTAATTATTCTTTTGTCAGAGAATATAAACTTGTGTAGCAAGAGACAGATTCACACCAGTAAATTTATTAATTAATCATTAATTATGTTGCTATATTTCGACTTCTTGGAAGGCGGATGGTCTCTCATCGTTTCGTTTCCACAGTTCGGGTTTGAAACCGCAGACCAGGCAGCTGCCACAACATGCAGTTTTGGAGCCGATATGTGAACGACAACGACCACTTTTGAAAGGTGAGACTGTGTACTTGAGTGGTGTGCCACAAGTGGTCCTCTGGTACTCTCATTTGCCACGGGTTGTTGACTGAGGCAAGGAAGTCCCTTGCATAACGCTGCGGTTGCCTGACGTCATCGCCAGAGATCGCCCGATAACATCGGTCGAGAGGTTGGTCACAGTGCGTCCGGTCTCAATCAGTTTTTGACGGTTGGATGCCATGACGTTTCTGCACCTAGAGACGAATCCTACAATGCGGGTTTTGCTATTAAAACGACGCCAAATGCATGACAATGACGGACACATTATACTATTTCCCCTGTCAGTGGAACAACTATACAAATTTTACGGATATATGACAATGAAGAGAGGAACGCTTAATACTTGAGATGTTTCCTTGTGATACTGAAAAGCAATTCAACTTCAGAAAATGCGTTTCAGTGGACGACAAGCAAATCGTAAACATAACAATTTTTTTTATTTCTACCATTTAATAATTTCTTCAAAAAATTATACTAGCACATGGTGACTCAAGTCTGTTAACATTTGAAAATGCGATGATTCACGGAATAATGTAGACAGAGGGATAAAACTCGACACACAACCCTGAAAAGACATGACGTTTTACTGAAACCAAAAACGAGAGGAAAGACCGGCCAAGGGATGGCGCTGGACAACGACACGTCAGTGAGGCAGCATGAGAAACGCAGGATGGCGTTCCACCCAATATTGGTACACGTGTGAAAGATCTCTTGGGCACGTCATTTGGTGAGGACCGTATGATGAGGCGCCATTTCCGTCATACTTGGCCTGCAAAGTCCCCAGACATCAACCTGTGTGATTATTGGTTGTACGGTTACTGAAGTCAGTCTAGGGCTGTCGTCCGACCTCGTCAGAGATGCTAAAAGACAACATCCGACGGCAATTTCTCACCGCACCTAATGACACACTATACTGTGCTGTTCACAACATTGATAAATGACTGCCGACATTCTGAACATTTGCCATAAAGAACGTCGTCTTTTCTAAAAATCTGTTGTTATGCTAATTATTGCTTTTGTATCATATGAAGCGCCATGTGTCGACCACATTGTGCAAATTTGTTTCAATAACACCCCATGTCATTTTAAGTCAATTCTTTCCTCTCTGCCCACGATATTCCGCGAAGTATAGCGTTTTCAAATATTAATGAACTTCTGGGTCACTCTATATACAGGGTGGTCCATTGATCGTGAACGGGCCAAATATCTCACGAAATAAGCGTCAAACGGAAAAACTACAAAGAACGAAACTTGTCTAGCTTGAAGGGGGAAAACAGATGGCGCTATGGTTGGCCCGCTAGATGGCGCTGCCATAGGTCAAACGGATATCAACTGTTTTTTTTTTTTTTTTTTGTTTTTCTTAAATAGGAACCCCTATTTTTCATTACATATACGTGTAGTACGTAAAGAAATATGAATGTTTTAGTTGGACCACTTTTTTCGCTTTATGATAGTTGGCGCTGTAATAGTCACAAACATATGGCTCACAATTTTAGATTAACAGTTGGTAACAGGTGGGTTTCTTAAATTAAAATACAGAACGTAGGTACGTTGGAACATTTTATGTCGGTTGTTGCAATGTGATACATGTACCTTTGTGAACTTATCATTTCTGAGAACACATGCTGTTACGGCATGAATACCTGTAATTACCACATTAATACAATAAATGCTCAAAATGATGTCCGTCAACCTGAATGCATTTGGCAATACGTGTAACGACATTCCTCTCAACAGCGAGTAGTTCGCCTTCCGTAATGTTCGCAAATGCATTGACAATGCGCTGAGGTGGCGCAGTGGTTAGACACTGGACTCGCATTCGGGAGGACGACGGTTCAATCCCGCGTCCGGCCATCCTGATTTAGGTTTTCCGTGATTTCCCTAAATCGCTCCAGGCACATGCCGGGATGGTTCCTTTCAAAGGGCACGGCCGACTTCCTTCCCTAATCCTATGAGACCGATGACCTCGCTGTCTGGTCTCCTTCCCCAAACCAACCAACCAACCAACAATGCGCTGGCGCATATTGTCAGCCGTTGTCGGTGGATCACGATAGTAAATATCATTCAACTTTCCCCACAGAAAGATATCCGGGGACGTCAGATCTGGTGAATGTGCGGGCCATGGTATGGTGCTTCGACGACCAATTCAGCTGTCATGAAATATGCTATTCAATACAACATCAACCGCACACGAGCTATGTGCCGGACATCCATCATGTTGGAAGTACATCGGTATTCTGTCATGCAGTGAAACATTTTGTAGTAACATCGGTAGAACATTACGTAGGAAATCAGCATACATTGCACCATTTAGATTGCCATCGATAAAATGGGGGCCAATTATCCTTCCTCCCATAAAGCCGCACCATACATTAATCCGCCAAGGTCGCTGATGTTCCACTTGTCGCAGCCATCGTGGATTTTCCGTTGCCCAATAGTGCATTTTATGCCGATTTACGTTACCGCTGTTGGTGAATGACGCTTCGTCGCTAAATAGAACGCGTGCAAAAAATCTGTCATCGTCCCGTAATTTGTCTTGTGCCCAGTGGCAGAACTGCACACGACATTCAAAGTCGTCGCCATGCAATTCCTGGTGCATAGAAATATGGTACGGGTGCAATAGATGTTGATGTAGCATTCTCAACACCGACGTTTTTGAGAGTCCCGATTCTCGCGCAATTTGTCTGCTACTGACGTGCGGATTAGCCGCGACAGCCGCTAAAACACCTACTTGGGCATCAGCATTTGTTGCAGATCGTGGTTGACGTTTCACATGTGGCTGAACACTTCCTGTTTCCTTGAATAACGTAACTATCCGGCGAACGGTCCGGACACTTCGATGATGTCGTCCAGGATAGCGAGCAGCATACATAGCACACGCCCGTTGGGCCTTTTAGTCAGAATGGCCATACATCAACACGATATCGACCTTTTCCGCAATTGGTAAACAGTCTATTTTAACAAGGGTAATGTATCACGAAGCAAAATAGCGTCCACACTGGCGGAATGTTACGTGATACCACGTACTTATAGGTTTGTGACTATTACAGCGCCATCTATCACAAAGCGAAAAAAGTGGTCCAACTAAAACATTCATATTTCCTTACGCACTACACGAATATGTAAAAAAATGGGGGTTCCTGTTTAAAGAAAAACGCAGTTGATATCCGTTTGACCTATGGCAGCGCCATCTAGCGGGCCAACCAAAGCGCCATCTGGTTTCCCCCTTCAAGCTAGACGAGTTTCGTTCTTCGTAGTTTTTTCGTTTGATGCTTATTTCGCGATATATTTGACCCGGTCACGATCAATGGACCACCCTGTATATTCTACAAAACTACCACATACCAGAGTTTATCACACTGGGCCCGATGTAGTAATATAATAAGTAACATACAGTTTTTTTAACTGAATTGTTTGCAAATTATCTGCTTCCTTTAATTTACTTACTCATTTAATTCTGAGCGAATAATTTTGATTTACCCATGGGTACGATGTATATCATAGTTAATAAAGCACTTATGTTGCAGATTTGAAATGACAGTGGAATGAAAACAATTTTTTACAAAAATGTGAAATTATATTTTACAAATGATTTCCCAATGTACAAAAAAGATTCTCCTTATTTATAGACTGGGAGATATATCTTTCATCTTCAGCTTCTTGCAAAGTCTTTCTTGTATTACACCTATAAGATTCTCACAAGACAAGTTTTGCAATAGGAAACGTCGCCAGAAGGAAAGAATATGATACGAATTCCGCCGACCGTAGTTCGAAAATGGCACATTCGGGCACTGAGATCGATTGCACTGAGACGCGAACGTACTGGCAACATGATTTGAGAAGTACTACTGTTGTGCCCTACGCCGACACTCGCGAGCACGAGCTGCAGCTGTGGCGGCGTGCACCGGGCTTCTGCGTGTCGCTCTGCTTCTGCTGCGGAGCAGCGACCCGCTGATTGGGAGGAGGGCCGCGACGTGACAACGCCGCCCCGGCCGTGAGGTCATCATCTGCTCCTGGCTGCCCGGCCGGCGCCGGTGACAAAACGCTGCACTTGTTGTGCGTGCGGCCGGCCGCGGGCGCGCCGCCTGCACGCTGCTGCCATCTGCCGGCCGCCGGCTCCAAGTGCTGCGGTGCCCCGCGGATCGGAACAATTCATTGCATTGAGTGCGTGGATAGTAATGACGAGGTCCCTCACTGGCTTGATTTAAACAGCGAGATAAGAGAAGCAAAGGGGAGCCCTATTCCTGACGTTCTATTAACGCCAAGCAAAACCGGAAATGCTGATTCGACAAAAGCCCCAACACGGTCCACGGAATTTTAAATTCGACTTAACGTATCAAAGAAGGGACCTCTCTTCTGGAGCTTTGTACTTGTTCCCTCAAGACTCTTATCCCTCTATTCATATGCTGGTTTCGTACAGTGCTACACAACAATCTTTGATTGCTCACCAGGTGTCTATATGCTCTGTGACTCTTCATTTGAACTGTGCTATACGTATAAGTTTCATAATTTGACATGGTTCTCATGTCTTGCGAATTACCATTTTGACTGTCTGGTTGATCTGAAAATGGGTCCCGACCAGAAACTAGTCATCAGGTAAATAAAAGGGTAATTTGCAACTTTTGCTGTTTTTCCGTAGTTTCTGCTCTGTAATTACTTCAGCACACTGGAAGTTCTTATACACTTGATTGATAAGCACCATCCTAGGTGAAAATGGTTCAAATGGCTCTGAGCACTATGGGACTAACATCTGTGGTCATCAGTCCCCTAGAACTTAGAACTACTTAAACCTAACTAACCTAAGGACATCACACACATCCATGCCCGAGGCAGGATTCGAACCTGCGACCGTAGCAGTCGCGCGGTTCCGGACTGAGCGCCTAGAACCGCTAGACCACCGCGGCCGGCCATTCTAGGTGAAAAGAGTTTTTTGTTGTAATACTGCTTCAGTCTCTGATTAGTTTATGCAGTGTCTTCTAAGTGTTCAATCTTTGATATTCAATAAAAATTTCTAATTTATTTTCATATTCGCAATGACACTTTTTAGCAGCAGGCAAAATGAAAAATTAGTCAGTCACTTTATCCATGAGTGTAATGATGAATTTTGCGTTGTATGTACTGCATAGTATTTATGACCTTTAAACTATCCAATGAGGGTCTTGTTCTGTTCAATGTAAACCTGTGATATCACTATTATTCTAAGTAAAAAATATTTTTATTGCAATCCTGTCTAAGCTTATGACTGACTTGTGCCTTCGAAAAGTTTCACTTCCCATAGTAAGCAAAAATATCCATGAGCATGCTTTTTGATAGTACTTAATTCGAAAAATATCATCATTCTTATCTGTAGGTTTACAGATGCATTTTCAGTTGCATATACAGTATCGCACACAGGAGTCCTAGAAATGTTGCAACAAACTTCGAGGGGTTGTAGAGAATGACTTAAGGAACAAGTCGAGGATAGGGACCTATGTCTGGAAAATTCATGCAAAGAAGCTACAGAGCATCCAGGTTATAGGCGTCGGCGCCTGCCACTAGGCCACACATTGTGCAGCTATTAGGACAAAAATGGTTCAAATGGCTCTGAGCACTATGGGACTTAACATCTATGGTCATCAGTCCCCTAGAACTTAGAACTACTTAAACCTAACTAATCTAAGGACAGCACACAACACCCAGTCATCACGAGGCAGAGAAAATCCCTGACCCCGCCAGGAATCGAACCCGGGAGCTATTAGGACATTCTACGCTGTCGGACAAAGGCGGAAAGTCTTGCTGTGTTGTTTGTTATTCATCGTTTGTGGCTGACTGCCACGATCGCCAGTGGAGAAGATGGTGCTGATTGATGCATAGAAAGGTCTTTTCTCGTGTGATGGCGATGCTCTGTTGCCACAGTGGATGATGTTTTTGGACCCGGCTGTCCATCTGAATTTTGTTTTCCTCCCGGACCCTCTAAAATCTCTATTGATTTTCGGTCTGCACGAGAAAAGTAAACTACAGATGGAAACCCGTGTCTGAAACAGTCATCCACCAAGGCAGTAGAGCATCGCACTTATAGCAGACAAGGTCTGTCAGGGCAGCAGTTAGCTCCCTTCTCCACTGGCGAGCGTGGCAGTCTGTCGCAGTAACCGAATAACAGACAACATTGCAAGACTTTCCACATGGTCCTTCAGCGCACGTAGGCACTTTCGCTGCCAAAGAAATTGCCTAGTGGCAGGCGCTGGCATCCAAAACTTCAACGGTCTGTACCGCCGTTGGATGACAGTTCTGGCTATGGGTTCCTAACCTGAATTTGTTCCTGAAGACAACCGCTACAGCCCCTTCGAAGTTTGTCGCAACATTTCTGGGACACATTGTATATGACCCATAAAGTGTGGGGAAGAAAAATAAATTACTACATAGTGTAGTTGAAAAAACTTCGAAACTTTCGGGCCCCCAATGATGCTAATGTTCATGTATAATAATTTCATGCTTAGTGTGCAAGTAAGGATATGAACCAGACCTTAGTCATATCAGCCCATTGGACTACCGACACATTGTCAGTTGAACTGACCAACTTGAGTGGTTTCTTGGTGCTTTCCCACACACATAATCAATTAACAACAGTTTCTGAAAACCAAGACCTGCAGCTACAACCAATTTCCCCTGTTATATAATGTCCCCTTGTGAGTTACTATGCTTTAACAACAAATGTGTTGCCTGAAACTCTCCAGCACGCAGCAGTACGGATTGCTTTGTGGGACTAATCATCAGGTGATGACCACATCACGTCACATCGTCGAAATATCATACTACAACTACCACTCCACCCGACTGTATTTCCGAGATACTTTCAAGCATGCCATCCTCGTCAATTCTTCATAATTGTGATGTTTAGTTACCTGCAGAGACGGCCGGAGTGGCCAAGCGGTTCTAGGCGCTTCAGTCTGGAGCCGAACGTCCGCTACGGTCGCAGGTTCGAATCCTGCCTCGGGCATGGATGTGTGTGTCGTTCTTAGGTTAGATGTTAAGTCCGATAGTGCTCAGAGCCATTTGAACGATTTTTTACCTGCAGAGACTGTTCCACTGGTTTCTTGTGTTGGTTTTCGTTTCAATATACTAGTAAAAGCTTAAAGAGTACAGAAATGCACAAAATGTTTCTTTTTTATATACACTGATGGAACAAAAATCGCAACAGCAAGAAGGAGTAGCGTGGCAAAAACTCAAGTTGGTAGTCGTGTATCTACATCTGAGATATTATTATCATCTATCCAATTTTGACGCTTATAGTAGCGCCACTATAATGATGAAAATCAAGTTTGCAGTAAATAAACGTTGTAACGGTCGTGAGAGTTAGTTACCTTTGAGACTGGACGTGGTCAGTTGATGTCCATCAAGAATGCCTTAAAGGGCGACAAAGTCGCCATTATCAGCATCTTATTGAATTTTAACGTGGTTGTGTAATAGGGCTACGAGAACCTGGAAGTTCCTTCTGCGATACTGCAGAAAGATTTGGCAGGAATGTAGCCAGTATAAATGATTGCTGGCAGCGATGGTCATGAGAATATACGTGTGTAAGAAGGCCACGTGCCACTACCACGTTCGGTGTATGACACTGGCGCATGGTACTGCATCTGCAGCAGCAATCTGAGCAGCAGTTGGCACCACCGTAACACAACGAACTGTTATAAGTCTGTTACTTCAAGGACAGCTACGAGCCAGACGCCTTGTAGCGTGCACTCCATTGACCCAAAGCCACCGCCATATGCTACTTCAGTGGTCTCAACCGAGAACTCATTGGAGGGCAATGTGGAGGTCTATTGTGTTTTCTGATGAAAGCTGGCTCTGCCTCGGTAGAAGTGATGGCCGTGTGTTGGTTAGGAGGAGGCCAAAGAAGGGCCTGAGAAAAATCTGTCTGTGTGCTAGACGCACTGGACCTACACATGGAGGTATGATATGAGGTGCGATTTCGTACGTAAAGAAGGAGCACTCTTGTAGTTATCCCACGCACCCTGACTTCAAAGCTATACGTCAGGCTGGTGATTCAATCTGTTGTGCTGCCATTTATGAACAGTATTCCAGGGGTGTTTTCCAACAGGCTTTACTCTTGCTTATTGGAGTTGCAAATGCTAATATGTGATCCAGTGATCATTCTTTCTTTGTCTAGTCGGCTTGTACTGAAGGCATCCGACTTATTCTAGTGATGTACAGGGATATTTCTCTGTATGTTTAAGAGTCTTCTATTTACCATTGAATTATTTATTAACTGAAGTAACTGAATCACATAACATCGTCGTCGAAATCCACCATGGTGAAGACAAATATTAACATCACTACGATTTAGACAAATCTTTCATTGACACACAGTCACTTTGAGTGCACACTGTGTGAACACGTGAGGGAATGGTTGGGATTGTGTTTCGTCAACTTTCCTCAACCCGTAATTCGTTAGTCTAGTGGGCATTCAATCAGCTACACGAAACGAGAAATCAAACACAATAAGACAGGAATGTAATAGGTTGGAGAGTGCTGAGGGGAGAGCAGAGATTCATTACTCGCATTCAGATCTTTAACGGACACGAGCTTACCTTTTGCGTACAAGAAAACGTTCTACTTTCTATTCTTCTTCCGTCTTTGCGCTCCTAGCTTACTGTGCTCGCCTATTGTGCCGATGACCATGTGGTTCTGGTCAAACACATCACCCGGTATCCTGTTTGCAAAATCGACCTAACCCGTGTGTAAAAGAGCCGTGAAGCGGCAGGAATTACTGATTTAATTCCGTTCGGCATCTGATTTTATCGGTAGTGGGCAACAGTCGCTTTAAGAGCGGCACTGTGCATCTGGTCCACATAAACAGTCACGAAATTCCCTAGCCAGAACGGAGATCATATCTAGTCATTTCACACGCTATAAGGGGTTGCAGTTAATGTAATAGGGGATGTAAGAGGCTTCAACTTCAGCACTGGCTACTATGCGGCGAGGAACAAGGAACAGCATTCTCTGCTAACATTTTAAGGCAAATCTTACTAAAGCAGACACGTCATGAAGTCTTTCCCTATGCAACGATGTGCTAGAAACAGAACGGATTAATACATTTATCAAATATTCAAATACCTTTGTCCTGAATTTGGAGACAGACCTACTGATGCTACGTCTGCTCCCTTATCTGTCTTCTTACACTCTGCCCCCGTTGCCGAATTGGGGAGCTCCTAACGTTTTTACAGTGCTTCGGTGGAGGGGATGAACGCGCCAAAAACCTGCCGTGACCAACCTCTCCATCTCGAAGCTTTTTTCAGTCAATCGACTATCTCTGTTTGTGTCCTCTCTGCTCTCGTCACAGAGTGGAAGAAACTAAGTTGGTATTACTCTGTAGAGCTACTCTGCCACGAAAAGTCGTCTGCTACCCAACTAATGTTGACTACGCCCAAGGATAGGAGTGTAAGAACATGGGGTGTATACAGACAAATAGCGTTTCAGTACCAACCTAATAACAGTAGCTGAATCTATACAACCTACTTACAATGTTTTTTGCTATTGTCATCCGTCGACATGTGGATGCGCGGCGCCTACGGCAGGGCCGCGTCATATGAAAGGTGGCGGCGCAGCCGCCTGAGTTCTTGCAGACAATCTTATATCGTTATTATTGTTATGGAACGGCACAAATGGTGTCGTTTCAACCTCACTCCTACTTTCGAATTTCAGTATCATCTTCTTTAATCCATTTAATGACATCAGGAATATCCACAGTCCTTTTAGTCGGCGATGCTCTCTCAATGCAGCCTCATAATTGGTGCTGTTCACATAAAACAGTTGCACTAACAGTGCACCGTCTTTCTTCACGACAGCTGTATTGTTCACTCACATTATGGCTAGTCACATGACATTGTGAGTCTCATACCGTCATAGAGACAGTGTACAGAGCCAGATATGCAGCTGATTCCCAAAAGTGGAACTAATTTTTTTCCAGACTAATTCGGTTCCGCTATGACACATACGTACAAAGTTTCGCTGCCAGCCGATAATTACAGCCCACACTGGACCTCGATCAGCAGCAGCAAGTTTAATTATAATCACCTAGTATAGAAGTGTGTGCAACAGTAATAAAAATAGTGAATATTTAAGAAAAATGGAGTCGTCTCTAGATCATCATTAAACTCATTTGTTTTTACCCACCAAATATTTTCATTTCTAAATTCAGGGGATCAACGGCCTTGCCGCAGTGGCTGCACCAGTTCCCGTGAGATCACCGAAGTTAAGCGCTGTCGGGCGTGGTCGGCACTTGGATGGGTGACCATCCAGGCCGCCATGCGCTGTTGCCATTTTTCGGGTTGCACTCAGCCTCTTGATGCCAATTGAGGAGCTACTGGACCTAATAGCAGCGGCTTCGGTCAAGAATACCATCATAACGAGCGGGAGAGCGGTGTGCTGACCGCACGCCCCTCCTATCCACATACACCACTGAGGATGACACGGTGGTCGGATGGTCCCGATAGGCCACTCGTGGCCTGAAGACGGAGTACTGTCAGGGGTTAGTTAACTCCAGGTTGGAAACCACTGCTCTAGTCCTTCCTCGAAGCTTCCATGGCGTAGCACCCTTGGTCGTATTCAACGGCCGAGACCAGTAACGCGACGTACTGCTCCGCGGATTACGGGGGCGTGCTGGAAGGTGATTCCTCCGAATTTATTATGTGAAAACTCTCAAAGCTTTTTTTTAAAATAAAGAAACTTTATTTACATTCTGTGTCTTCCTTCCTCGTGTCTATATATTTGTTTGTCAATATAGTCACCCTGGCGACAAACACTTTGTAACCTCCCCCTCACTTATCGACCTTAATGACAGTGAAAAATTAAACCACGTGTACCTAATGGAAATTTGGGAAAAGTAATCGTCACCGAAGTTAATCTGTCGGTAAAGAGGGAGGAAAGGGTTACATCTAAATGAATGGAAAAATGAAAATGAAATTGGTGGAAATTAATTTTGAAAAGGGGTAAAGTTAATAAAGAAAGTAAATGTGTGTCGTTACGTTAACAATTAATTGGCGTTAATTAGATATGTCCCATGTACAACTACTATAATAACTGAAAACGAAAGGTTTTATAATTAGCACTAAAAGCGTGGCAACTGATGGTTGACACGTGTTGTGTGAAAACTGAATGTTTGTCAGAAGTAATAAATTTCGCTACACTCTGACGTAATTTAGCAAAAGAATTAATAAAACCGGAAAATTGAAAGTTAGTTTAGTCACTGAAACTAATAGTGAACTTTGCTCCTGAAGCACTACGAAATAAAATAACATATGATTAGTCTTGGGCTACCTCAACAATCATGGCAAAAGCTACTTGAATCTACGCAATTTAGAAATAAGAGATTTAACTTTGAACTTGAATTAAATGATTTTGAACAATTAACAATAGTAAAAGTTAGTATGTACCAAGCTGAGCTGCAGTCACAGGTAAGCTAAAATATGGTAACAAAACTCGCACTTTTAATTTGTGCTTGTGTAATCTAAATATTGTAGCCAGTTATGAACACTTTAACTGAACTTTGAAATTAAAGCAGTGACATCGATGATATTACTTTGATGCTGGCGTTTGAATTTCAACGACACTCGGGTTCATTCCGGAAAAGGAAGGGACCCTGCTTGCTAATGCAATTGGGTCAATGAGCAACAAAGGCTCATGTTAAGTTGCTGTAATTTTGTGAGGCAACAGTTTGAAATGCTGAGGTCTGCCGTACAGTTCTAAAACTTTAAGTGCTTCCAGTCTTCCTTGTTGGTTGATCGAAGGTTTGAAGTCGTCGGTCGAGGAGGTGGCGACAGTCACTCATTGTCGGCCGTCGCTGTTGCAGAAGCTGGATGTTTGCGCGCCTCCTTCTCGACACTGTCACAAGGCGAAACGGGCTCTTGATGTGCGCCAGCTAATGCTTCCCGTCCGCGACACCGTGTCAGAAACTATCATAGCAAGTCGAGCGCAATTACATGCTGCCAAACCCTGAAAGCGCGGCAACTCTCGGGAGCGTCACACAACACACCTGCTCCACCGCCCTACTCCAGCCAGACTCTCTCTGCCCGCGCTCCATGCGGCAGAGTTAACACTACCAAAGATCCTAAACACCTTGGATCTCCGCACGACCTATCGATGTAATCGTTCGATAGCATAGTTTTCCCTAGGCCAGACCCAGTGTAAAAATACAAATAATATTTACAAAACAAACCAATTATACATCGACATAACTGTATATATATATAGTAAACCAATTACAATATATAAAGACACAGAAATGTCATATCTTCAGGTAACAAAATAAGGGAAAAAAATTGTTCAAATGGCTCTGAGCACTATGGGACTTAACATCTATGGTCATCAGTCTCCTAGAACTTAGAACTACTTAAACCTAACTAACCTATGGACATCACACAACACCCAGTCATCATGAGGCAGAGAAAATCCCTGACCCCGCCGGGAATCGAACCCGGGAACCCGGGCGCGGGAAGCGAGAACGCTACCGCATGATCACGAGCTGCGGATACAAAATAAGGAAAACAATTTATAGTACAATAGATGGAAATAGGAGGATATGCATTTCCGGCGTTACAACTTTTCTCCCAGCGAGGAACCAATTGGTTCATACCGTCACTGTACAATCTTCGACTTTGTTGACTGAATCACAACATCACCTCAGCTTGCACCGCTTCGCCACTAGCAAAGTGCAGTCCTCAAAGGTGTATCTTAAGTTTTGGAAACAAATGAAAGTCGGATGGGGTAGGTCAGGACTTTATGATCGACGACAGTGAACTCAAGGAATCGGATTGCTGCAGATGTCACAGAGCTCGCGTGTAGTCTGCCACTGTCACGATAAAACACAGGGTGCCCCATGTTTGGACGAACTCGTCGAATTCGTGCTTCCAGTTTTCTGAGGGCCTTGCACTACCGTGCAGAGTTTATGGTGGTGCCTTTGGTAATGAAATCGAAATGCACCAAACCTTGAGCTTCCGAGAACAATGTGAGCGTGGCTTTGCCTTCTTATGTCGTAATTCTGAATATTTTGGGGTCCGTGATCCTGTGTGGCGGAACTTGACTGATGTCCTGTTGTTTTTGATGCAAAACGGGTGAACCCAGCTTTCATCAGCTGTCACTATTTTGTTAAGAAACCCATCAGCATGAAGCTCAAAACGTAAAAGAAATAGACAGATGTCCACTCTCTTCTCTTTCATATCAGGAGTGAGCATCGGAGGAACTTATCCTGCACACAGTTTTCCGTGGCGCAGTCTGTAATTATGTCCTGTGCACATTCTCGTGATATGCCTCATTTACCTAAGAGCTGTATCTGTGTTATCTGAAATTTTTTTCTGACGAGTTCATGAAACCGATTCCGATGAGAGTCGTCGGTTGCCGTGTTGTTGTTGTGGTGTTCAGTCCTAAGACTCGTTTGATGCAGCTCTCCATGATACTCTATCCTGTGCAAGATTTTTCATCTCCCAGTATCTACTGCAGCCTACATCCTTCTGAATCTGCTTAGTGTATTCATCTCTTGGTCTCCCTCTCCGATTTTTACCCTCCACGCTGCCCTCCAATACTAAATTGGTGATCCCTCGGTGTCTCAGAACATGTCCTACCAACCGATCCCTTCTTCTAGTCAAGTTGTGCCACAAGCTCCTCTTCTCCCCAATTCTATTCAATACCTCCTCATTAGTTATGTGATCTACCCATCTAATCTTCAGCATTATTCTGTAGCACCACATTTCGAAAGCTTCTATTCTCTTCTTCTCTAAACTATTTATCATCCATGTTTCACTTCCATACATGGCTACACTCCACACAAATACTTTCATAAACGACTTCCTGACACTTGAATCTATACTCGATGTTAACAAATTTTTCTTCTACGGAAACGCTTTCCTTGCCATTGCCAGTCTACATTTTATATCCTCTCTACTTCGACCATCAATTATTTTGCTCCCCAAATAGCAAAGCTCATCTACTACTTTAAGTGTCTCATTTCCTAATCTAATTCCCTCAGCATCACCCGACTTAATCCGACTAGATTCCATTATCCTCGTTTTGCTTTTGTTGATGTTCATCTTATATTCTCCTTTCAAGACACTGTCCATTCCGTTCAACTGCTCTTCCAAGTCCTTTGCTGTCTCTGACAGAATTACAATGTCGTCGGCGAACCTCAAAGTTTTTATTTCTTCTCCATGGATTTTAATAGCTTCTGCGAACTTTTGTTTCCTTTACTTCTTGCTCAATATATAGATTGAATAACATCGGGGAGAGGCTACAACCCTGTCTTACTCCCTTCCCAACCACTGCTTCCCTTTCATGTCCCTCGACTCTTATAACTGCCATCTGCTTTCTGTAGAAATTGTTAATAGCCTTTCGCTCATTGTATTTTACCCCTGCCACCTTCAGAATTTGAAAGAGAGTATTCCAGTCAACATTGTCAAAAGCTTTCTCTAAGTCTACAAATGCTAGAAACGTAGGTTTTCCTTTCCTTAATCTATCTTCTAAGATAAGTCGTAGGTTCAGGATTGCCTCACGTGTTCCAACATTTCTACGGAATCCAAACTGATCTTCCCCGAGGTCGGCTTCTATCAGTTTTTCCATTCGTCTGTAAAAAATTCGCGTCAGTATTTTGCAGCAGTGACTTATGAAACTGATAGTTCGGTAATTTTCACATCTGTCAACACCTGCTTTCTTTGAGATCGGAATTATTATATTCTTCTTGAAGTCTGTGGGTATTTCGCCTGTCTCATACATCTTGCTCACCAGATGGTAGAGTTTTGTCATGACTGGCTCTCCCAAGGGCATCAGTAGTTCTAATGGAATTTTGTCTACTCCCGGGGCCATGTTTCGAATCAGGTCTTTCAGTGCTCTGTCAAACTCTTCACGCAGTATCTTATCTCCCATTTCGTCTTCATCTACATCCTCTTCCATTTCCATAATATTGTCCTCAAGTACATCGCCCTTGTATAGACCCTCTACATACTCCTTCCACCTTTCTGCTTTCCCCTCTTTGCTTAGAACTGGGTTTTCATGTGAGCTGTTGATATTCATACAAGTGGCTCTCTTTTCTACAAATGTCTCTTTAATTTTCCTGTAGGCAGTATCTATCTTACCCCTAGTGAGATAAGCCTCTACATCCTTACATTTGTTCTCTAGCGCACCCTGCCATTTTGCACTTCCTGTCGATCTCATTTTTGAAACGTTGTATTTGTTTTTGTCAGCTTCATTTTCTGCATTTTTATATTTTCTCCTTTCGTTAATTAAATTCAATATTTCTTCTGTTACCCAAGGGTTTCTACTAGACCTCGTCTTCTTACCTATTTGATCCTCTGTTGCCTTCACTATTTCATCCCTCAAAGCTACGCATTCTTCTTCTACTATATTCCTTTCCCCCTTTCCTGTCAATTGTTCCCTTATGCTCTCCCTGCAACCCTATACAACCTCAGGTTCTTTCAGTTTATCCAGGTCCCATCTCCTCAAATGCTCACCTTTTTGCAGTTTCTTCAGTTTTAATCTACAGTTCATAACCAATATATTGTGGTCAGAGTCTACATCTGCCCCTGGAAATGTCTTACAATTTAAAACCTGGTTCCTAAATCTCTGTCTTACCATTACATAATCTATCTGATATCTTCTAGTATCTCCAGCGTTCTTCCATGTATACAACCTTCTTTCATGATTCTTGAACCATGTGTTAGCTATGAGTTATGCTCTGCGCAAAAGTCTACCAGGCGGCTTCCTCTTTCATTTCTTATCCCCAATCCATATTCACCTACTATGTTTCCTTCTCTCCCTTTTCCTACTCTCGGATTCCAGTCACCCATGGCTATTAAATTTTCGTCTCCCTTCACTACCTGAATAATTTCTTTTATCTCATCATACATTTCATCAATTTCTTCAACATCTGCAGAGCTAGTTGGCATATAAACTTGTACTACTGTAGTAGGCGTGAGCTTCGTGTCTATCTTGGCCACAATAATGCGTTCACTATGCTGTTTGTAGTAGCTTACCCGTAATCCTATTTTTTATTCATTATTAAACCTACTCCTGCATTACCCCTATTTGATTTTGTATTTAGAACCCTGTATTCACCTGACCAAAAGTCTTGTTCCTCCTGCCACCGAACTTCACTAATTCCCACTATATCTAACTTTAACCTATCCGTTTCCCTTTTTAAATTTTCTAACCTACCTGCCAGTTTAAGGGATCTGACATTACACCCTCCGATCCGTAGAATGCCAGTTTTCTTGCTCCTGATAACGACTTCCTCTTGAGTAGTCCCCGCCCGGAGGTCCGAATGGGGGACTATTTTACCTCCGGAATATTTTACCCAACAGGACGCCATCATCATTTAATCATACAGTAAAGCTGCATGTCCTCGGGAAAAATTACGGCTGTAGTTTCCCCTTGCTTTCAGCCGTTCGCAGTACCAGAACAGCAAGGCCATTTTGGTTAGTGTTACAAGGCCAGATCAGTCAATCATCCAGACTGTTGCCCCTGCAACTACTGAAAAGTCTGCTGCTCCTCTTCAGGAACCTCACGTTTTTCTGGCCTCTCAACAGATACCCCTCCTCTGTGGTTGCACCTACGGTACGGCTATCTGTATCGTTAAGTCACGCAAGCCTCTCCACCAACGGCAAGGTCCATGGTTCATGGGGGGCGGTTGCCGTAGAGGTCGTGAAATCGGAACTATCACATACGTCGAGGTTAGCACGACTGTTTCCTTCATCACGAGCACGAACAACCAAACGTCGCACATTACTGATATCGATACAATCTTCACCATACATAGCTTTCATTCTTCTATGGATTTCAATTCGAGGAACGTTTCCTGCGGTTAGAAACTCGATGACAGCAGGCTGTTTCTCACGCACCGACCTACCTACATTACGCACTGCTATGTTACACGGTGCAATTCGGAGCCCTCCAGCGGCAGACGGCTGAAACTTGCGTCAGCGAAGCGGGAAAGTCGACAAAATTATATGCATCTCAACCAGTATTGGAAACAGAATAAAAAGTTTGGTGGAATCACTTTTCAGGACGCCCTGCTAAACAGGAAACGTTTTTGCGGAACCCGGATTATCTGTCCACTTTACCTCAATATCCACCGAGGTTAAATAACGATGGCTAGTCTCGCGTTAACCTGCGGGACAGGGTTAAATTTCACAACATGAAACTCAGTAATTAGAAGCACTGTTGTACGTAACTATTGTCAGGTAAGATTCCTGGAGCACACTTCTGGACCGGAAAAATGTCCCCCTAACGGTTCAACAAATCACCTTCAACTGTCCAATAGCAATTTCCATTGGTAATTACGATAACAACCAGACTCGAAAATGGTTCAAATGGCTCTGAGCACAATGGGACTTAACTTCTGAGGCCATCAGTCCCCTAGAACTTAGAACTACTTAAACCTAACTAACCTAAGGACATCGCATACATCCATGCCCAAGGCAGGATTCGAACCTGCGACCGTATCGGTCGCTCGGTTCCAGACTGTAGCGCCTAGACCGCTGGGCCACTCCGGCCGGTACCCAGACTCGAACGCAGTTCAAAATCAAAAGGGAAAAGGTCACTCAAGGAACATCCCTTTCAGATTTATACAGAAAACAACTGAATTTGTTGACTAGAATTGACTCTAGGCAAGGGTATCTCAATCACTAAACCCGTAATTCCCAGTTCACCATTCTTCTAAAGTTCTTAACTCATCGAAATCGTAGACACTTATTACTCCTCAATATTCACAGAGAACAAGAAAATACCAAAGGGATAATCGACATCCCTCTCCCCTCCCCCCACAATTCCACCCCAGACGGCCCACGACGAACCAACTCAAGTTCAGCAAGGCTAATGTCGACTTCCTGTATTTCGGGGTCTCCACGAAATTGTGTGAAACACAGGCCTTTTAGTCAGTCAGAACACAGGAGGAAAAAAGTAAGCATTGCCATTAGCCATTGTCCTCTGACACGACATTTAGAAACCTTTCTGCTACAGCGGTCATGGGAAAATTTCTCTCCTTGCAACAGCAACTGTTTATAAAGGTTTATAAAGAATCCAATGTTGACTGGAATACTCTCTTTCAAATTCTAAAGTTGGCAGGGGTAAAATACAGGGAGCGAAAGGCTATTTACAATTTGTTCAGAAACCAGATGGCAGTTAAAAGAGTCGAGGGACACGAAAGGGAAGCAGTGATTGAGAAGGGAGTGAGACAGGGTTGTGGCCTCTCCTCGATGTTATTCAATCTGTATATTGAGCAAGAAGTAAAGGAAACAAAAGAAAAATTCGGAGTAGGTATTAAAATGCATGGAGAAGAAATGAAAACTCTGAGGTTCGCCGATTACATTGTAATTCTGTCAGAGACAGCAAAGGACTTGGAAGAGCAGTTGAACGGAATGGATGGTGTCTTGAAGGGAGGATATAAGATGAACATCAACAAAAGCAAAACGAGGATAATGGAATGTAGTCGAATTAAATCGGGTGATGCTGAGGGTATTAGATTAAGAAATGAGACGCTTAAAGTAGTAAAGGAGTTTTGCTATTTGGGGAGCAAAATAACTGATGATGGTCGAAGTAGAGAGGATATAAAATGTAGACTGGCAATGGCAAGGAAAGAGTTTCTGAAGAAGAGAAATTTGTTAACATCGAGTATAGAATTTAAGCGTGAGGAAGTCGTTTATGAAAGTATTTGTATGGGGTGTAGCCATGTGTGGAAGTCAAACATGGACGATAAATAGTTTGGACTAGAAGAGGATGGAAGCTTTCGAAATGTGGTGCTAAAGAAGAATGCTGAAGATTAGATGGGTAGATCACATGACTAATGAGGAGGTATTGAATAGAATTGGGGAGAAGAGCAATTTGTGGCACAACTTGACTAGAAGAAGGGATCGGTTGGTAGGACATGTTCTGAGGCATCAAGGGATCACCAATTTAGTATTGGAGGGCAGCGTGGAGCGTAAAAATCGGAGAGGGAGACCAAGAGATGAATACACTTATCAGATTCAGAATGATGTAGGTTGCAGTAGTTACTCAGAGATGAAAAAGCTTGCACAGGATAGAGTAGCATGGAGAGCTGCATCAAAGCATTCTCAGGACTGAAGACCACAACAACAACAACAAAGAATCCAACCTATCCGCTACAGGACGAACAAGTCCCCACTCCGCCGCCACAAACTAGCTGAAACGACTACTATAACGGATCCGGGGTGCAACATATAAGCGGTTTAGAAATGATTTGTTACAAATCTTCTTATGTACTGTTATACAATGGAACAGTGAAGGGGAAAAAGAGAGTGTTAAAAGTACCATCTGCTACACACTGTAGAGGGGCCCCCCTTGCGCTCGATAAAACTGTCAAATCGTCAACATATTGCCTTTCTGATGGCATGTATTGACATATCGTCAATTCTAGAAATATTGACAAGCAGTGTTGATGGCCCTCAAAATTTTCTCAGTATTCTCGGTACATACTGAAAGTTTGAGGTAAATTAGTGACGGTTTGACAGTATTCACGATTCGTCTGTTGACGGAGATTCATGCAGCAGCCTCACGGCGTCTGTGTGCGCTGTTTATGTTTTCGATTCTGCTTTGTGCGTACCCAGGAATCCATTTTTTGAATGGTCTTCTATCTTATAACGGTTTTATTTAGCCTAAGTGACGGTGAGCATTGCATAAACGCCTTTAGAACAGTCAACGGTGGATTCTCTGTGACACTGCTTACTTTATAAATTTGAAAATATAGTACAGATGGTGAATAACACACCACCTCGGAGAAACGCATCCACTTCGAAACATACATCGTATATATGCAATGACTCGCAAGAGGTAGTAGAGGAAAGTTCCTCACTTACCTGATCATGTACTTGTGACCGGAGGGTAGAATGTCAGATCCCTTAGGAAATTCAGAAACGGGAATGCATAGGTTAAAGTTAGATATAGTGGGAGATACTGAAGTTGGGTGGCAGGAAGAACAGGACTGC
Source organism: Schistocerca nitens (assembly GCF_023898315.1). Classification (NCBI taxonomy): domain Eukaryota; kingdom Metazoa; phylum Arthropoda; class Insecta; order Orthoptera; family Acrididae; genus Schistocerca; species Schistocerca nitens. The sequence goes on along the minus strand of NC_064615.1, from coordinate 586,635,237 downwards.
TGGTCGAGTGATTACAGGGTTATATTGTATATACTGCCAGGCTTGCCAGCGAGATGAAGGCAGAGCTCACCATCTCCAGCATCGTCGACAGGACCGATTGCGGACCTTTGGTACAGAGCTGAGTGGAGGGTCTGAATCAGAGGCTCAGACGGTTCTGCGACCGTGTAGGCTCCAGATTCCTCGACTTGCGCTATAGGGTGTTGGGGTTTCGGGTTCCGCTAAATAGGTCAGGTGTCCACTACACACAGGAGGCGGCTACACGGGTAGCAGGGGCTGTGTGTCGTGGACTGGGCGGTTTTTTAGGTTAGACATTCTCGTGAAAGATCAAAAAGGGCTCCAGTCTCAAAGGGTACAGGACAAAGAAACGACGAGAATCGACCAAGCAACAGTCGGTATTACAGTGGTAAATTGTCGTAGCTGTGTTGGAAAAGTAGTCTACCAGAGCTTCAAGCGCAAACAGAAAGCACTGAAGCTGAAATCTTTATAAGAACAAAAACCTGGCTAAAGCCGGAGATAAATTCTGCGGAAATTTTTACAGAGGTGTAAACCCTGTTCAGAAAGGATAGATTCAATACAGTAGGTGGTGGTATGCGTGTGTCTGTTGGTAGTGGTTTATCTTGTAGTGAAGTTGAAAAAGACAGTTCCTGCGAATTACTATGGGTAGAGGTTATATTTAACAGCCGTACCAAGACAATAATTGGGTTCTTCTACTGCCCCCCCCCCCCGACTCAGATGATATAATATCTGAGCGGTTCAAAGAAAACTTGAATCTCATTACAAATAAGTACACTACTCATACAGTTATAACTGGTGGAGACTTCAGTCTACCCTCCATTGTACTAAATGCTTTCTCTGATAATTGCTTTGAACAATTAGTTCATAAGCCCACACAAATTGTAAATGTTTGCGAAAAGACACTTGACCTCTTAGCCACAAATAATCCTGATCTAATAGTGAGCGTCATGACGGATACAGCGATTAGTGAACACAAGGCCATTGTAGAGAGGCTCAAAACCATATCAACCAAAACCATTAAAAATAAATGCAAAATACATATATTTAAAACAGCAGATAAAAATTAGCTTGATGTCTTCCTAAGAGAGTCCTTATTCCTTCCAAGCTAATTATGTAAGCGTAGACCAGATATGGCTCAAATTCAAAGATACAATATCGACAGCAATGGATGGATTCATACTGCGCAAGTTAACAAGAGACGGGACTGACACACCATGGTACATAAAACACGTCAGAACACTGTTGCAGAAGCAACTAAAAAAGCATGCTAAATTCAGAAGAACGCTAAATCCCCAAGACTGGCTAAGATTCACGGAAGCTCGAAATTTAGTGCGGACGTCAATGCGACATGCTTTTAATAGTTTCCGCGAAGAACCATTATCTCAGAACATGGCAGAAAAACCAAAGAGATTCTGGTCGTATGGAAAGTACACGAGTGGGAAAAACAGTCAACTGCGTGTTAGCGATGGAAATGTTACCGATGATGGTGCCACTAAAGTGGAGTTGCTAAATACAGTTTTCCGTAATTCCATCACGAAAGAGGACGAAGTAAATATTCCAGAATTAGAAACCAGAACAGCTGTTTGCATGAGTGGTATTAAAGTAGATATCTTAGGTGTTGCGAAACAACTCAAATCACTTAAGAAAGGCAAGTCTTCGGGTCCAGATGGTATAACAATCAGGTTCCTTTCAGAGAATGCAGACACAATAGTGCCTTTCTTAGCAATCATGTACAACTGCTCACTTGACGAAAGGTCTGTTCCTAGACTGGAAAGTAGCACAGGTCACACGACTATTGAAGAAAGGAAATAGGAGTAACCCATTGAATTACAGACCCATATCACTGACCTCAATTTGCTGTAGGATTTTGGAGCATATAATGTGCTCAAACATTATGAATCACCTTGAAGAGAGCCGACTGCGGTGGCCGAGCGGTTCTAGGCGCTTCAGTCCGGAACCGCGTGACTGTTACGGTCGCAGGTTCGAATCCTGCCTCGGGCATGGATGTGTGTGATGTCCTTAGGTTAGTTAGGTTTAAGTAATTCTAAGTTCTGGGGAACTGATGACTCCAGGTGTTAAGTCCCATAGTGATCAGAGCCATTTTGAACCTTGAAGAAAATGACTTATTGATACATAACTATCATGGATTCAGAAAATATCGTTCTTGTGCAACTCTTTATTCCCATGAAGTAATGAGTGCTTCCGACAAGGGAACTCAGATGGATTCCATATTCGTAGATTTCCAGAAGGCTTTTGATACTGTTCCCCCCAAGCGACTATTCATCAAATTGCGTGCTTATGGACTACCGTCTCAGTTGTGTGACTGGATGCGTGATTTCCTCTCAGAGAGGTCACAGTTCGTAGTAATAGACGGTAAATCATAGAGTAGAACAGAAGTGATATCTGGCGTTCCGCAAGGTAGTGTCATAGGCACTCTGTTGTTCCTGATTTACATAAATGATCTAGGTGATAATCTGAGCAGCCCCCTTAGATTGTTTGCAGATGATGCTGTCATTTACCGTCTAGTAAAATCATCAGACGATCAATTCCAATTACAAAATGATCTAGAGAGAATTTCTGTGTAGTGCGAAAAGTGACAATTGGTACTAAACAAAGCCCGAGGCAGGATTCGAACCTGCGACCGTAGCGGTCACGCGGTTCCAGACGGAAGCGGAAGGAGTATATAGAGGGTCTATACTAGGGTGGTATAGTTGAGGTAAATATTATGGAAATGTAAGAGGATGTAGATGAAGCTGAGATGGGAGATATGATACTGCGTGAATAATCTGACAGACCACTAAAAGACCTAAGTCGAAACAAGGGCCCGGAAGTAGACAACATTCCGTTAGAGCTACTGATAGCACTGGGAGAGCAAGTCATGACAAAACTATTTCATTTGGCGAGCAAGATTTATGAGACAGGCGAATTCCCTCAGATATCAAGAAGAATATAATAATTCAAATTCTAAAGAAAGCACATTCCGGAGGAATGTATCAACAAGCGAGGCAATACTGACCCTTTGACTTGTCATAGAAGATAGATTAAGGAAAGGTCAATCTACTTTTATAGCATTTTTAGATTTAGAGAAAGCTTTTGACAGTGTAGAGTGAAATACCCTTTTCATATCTTGCAGCTGGCAGGGGAAAAATACAGGGAGCGAAAGGCTATTTATAATTTGTACAGAAACCAGATGGCATGAAAGACGAGCAGTGGTTGACAAGGGAGTGAGACAGGGTCTTAGCCTATGTCACATGTTGTTCAGTCTGTATATTGAGCAAGCAGTAAAGGAAACAGAAGAAAAATCTGGAGTAGGAGTTAAAGTCCAGGGAGGAGTTTTGCTATGTGGTCAGCAAAATAACTGATGATGGCCCATAGTAGGGAGGATATAAAATGTAGACCGGCAATAGTAAGAAAAGCGTTTCTGAAGAAGAGAAATTTGGTAACATCAAGTATAGATTTAAGTGTCAGGAAGCCTTTTCTGAAAGTATTTGTATAGAGTGTAGCCATGTATGGAAGTGAAACATGGACGATAAACAGTTTGGACAAGAAGAGAATAAAAGCTTTTGAAATGTGGTGCTACAGAAGAATGCTGAAGATTAGATGAGTAGATAACATATGTGATGAGGAGGAACTGACTAGAATTGGGGAGCAAAAAAATTTGTAGCACAACCTGAGTAGAAGAAGGGATCGGTTGGTAGTACACTTTTTGAGACATTTAGGGATCCCCAATTTAGTACTGGAGGGAAGCGTGGGGTGCAAAAATCGTAAAGGCAGACAGATAACAGATTTAGAAGGATACAGATTGCAGTAATTACTCGGAGATGAAGAGGCCTGTACAGGATAGAGTAGCAGGGAGAGCTGCATCAAAACAGTCTTTGGGCTGAAGACCACAAGAATAAATAATCTTGTGATATGGTTCAGGACTTATAGGAAAATAGTTGATGAAATGTTTCAGGTCCGTGGTCCTTATTTCAGTCAGTAATTTCATATGAGACAAGTCGTTCCTTTTTTTAACTGTTCTTGGATCCAGTTCCTCTTTTTCTGTTTTCTGTTGCCTGCAGGCTATAGCTAAAATAATTGCAGCACATTTTTTCTTTTGGGTGTTCGACGTCTTAACGTTGCAATACCACGCAGTCAACTGACAATTTTTGACAGTATTATTGAAGGCTTGTCAAACTAGCATTGTTAATAAATACTGAATGTGTGTGGGGCCCTTGAGGATTCTTGTGTATAGAAGGCGCCCGATGTAAGCGTAGTAGAGCAAGATGTATCTATATCTATTGATAATGAAACGAAGATGATCGAGCGAGTGTATGTTATGTGGGCCTAAGAGATACTTTGTTAAATTTCAAGAGATAAAAAAGAGAAGTTGCAGCTAATAGAAGGTGGGTAGATACTATTATAGAACGTGCTGTAGCAACCAGGTTGCACATAGTGGAAGGATGTATCGGTGAAAAAAAAAGAAAGAAAAAAAGAAAGAAAAAGAGCAGTTGTTTATTTAGCAGTGAATGTCAAACAGCTTACGAGACTGCAGCATGTGCACCATTTAGAGGAAGTAATTTCGGTGGACATGGAAGTTAGAAAAAGTGTCGAATGATGTAGTCAGGTTGCTAGCCAAAGGAAAGCGCACAAGTACTCGTAGATTCACGCCATACCACCTATGCATCCCATCAAATGAAACTATGTGGTTCCTGAGACCTTTTAAGGTCCCAGCCATCTACGACATATATATGCAGACTGAAGCGACAAATTGAAACTTTTACTAGGGACGGTATTTGAACTTGGGTGTCCAGCTGACTAGGCAGATCAGTAAACTCCACAGAACCTTGGCACAGTGGCTTTGTGTAAGTGCACGGACTACTACAGTACGCCTCCCTCCTCAGTCCAGATCCCCATTCACGCCTCAGAACACCTGGTATATCCCCTAAACTCAAATAGCATTGCAAAGGACGACCAGCTATATTGGAATGGCACCTGAACGTCAAATGAAGTGGTGGACCTTGACTGAAATCCAGCCTGTGCCAGTGTGAAGTTGTGATTAGCGCATGTGTCTAGTGAGCAGGAGATCTGGGTTCGAATCGTGGCCTTGGTACATATCTTCATTTTCCGCTCCAATCTGGATGCATACATCATTAATGTCTGAGAGTTGAAAAGGTCTCTGGAATCACATAGTTTCATTCAAAGCACCTATGCCTGGCTTCAGGCAGGATCGTTGTTTCATTCGGTAATGATGTGCTATTCCATTACAGTTGGAGAGCCTCTGCAATGCTGTTCGAGTTTGGGGGGAATACCACATGGGCTGAGGCCTGAATGGGGATTTGTGCTGAGGAGGGAGACGTGCTATGGTACCCCGTACTGTTGTGCAAAGCCACTGTGCCAGAGTGGCGTAGTGGTTAGGGTATCTGTTTAATGAGCGAGAGACCCGAGTTCGAGCTCCAGCCTTGGTATAAATTTTCATTCGTCGCTTCAGTGTGCGTGTATATGCAGATGTAGACATGCCTGAGCATCGTGTTCCAAGAATGAATAACGGAGTGACATAACGTGCGTCACAATTCCTGAAACCTGAAAATCGTTTTTACAATATTGCCAAGCAGAGGGTGGGAGTGTTACTTCTCGGTAACTGAATGAATGACCATGTAGAACGTGAAGGTGTTCCTCCTCGAGAAATAAATGAGATGGAAAGACATCAGACAAGTTGCCGACAGCTGAGAGTGTTCGGCTGTCTTCTTCGTTGGTGTCGGGGGGATGAAGTCCTCGTGGTGCGCTTGAAGTAAATGCGGCACCGCTTTTCCTCAAAGGCGCATCCGTCAGTGGGGCATTGCGGTTATCATCCAGAGGGCGGAAAGAGGATTATCCTTGCGAGAGGGCTGCACAATGCGCCGCTCCGGGGACATGCGATGTGTGCCGGGGGCCCGAGAGAGCACACACTCGAGCCGGGCGTGGGCGGCGGTATTTTCAATTGACAGCGGCCATTGTGGGCCGAACAAAAGCAAGGGCCGCGGCGGTACCGCTAGGGACTCCGCGGCGAGTGCGCTTGCAGGGGTGGGAAACGGTAAAAGAGGGTGCGCGGGGTGGGGAGCCCGCGTGGGCACTGTTCCTGTGTGTTGCCTCCTGGGCAGGTATTAAGGTAAAGCTTAGTTTACACGACGACACTAAGTTGCACGCAACTGCGCTATGGTAGTAGTCTCCTGTTGCATATTCCTCTTTATAAATTAACTGTGCATTGGAGAGAAACCCATCTCTTGACTCAATATTGACCACTATCGTCCTACTGCTTCAGCTGACGTTGTAGATAATGCTATCAACGCCAGGGCCCCGCCAACATTTTCTGTAAATAATATTGTTGTCTGCCCAAGTTTCATCAATATAAAAGAAATTTTCTGCCTAGCTCCCTTAATTTCCTCACTTGGTTCAGGTACTAACATCACCAGTCAATTATATCCGTTCTCGTTATCAGAATCTTTCGTTTACATATAGATCTTTTCCATGTAAATCCCATTTCACGCAGTGTCTTATGTAAAACATCTTTCTGCCAAGGAAAATCGATTTTTTGTTTCACGGCAGTAAGTAATGTCCGTAATGTCGGCATTATTCTTTGGTTTACGTGAAAGTCCTCCATCGGTTGTCGAATGACCGATTTTGTGAAACTGGCTATAACAATGAGCTTCCTCCCAAAATTATCAGTTTTTCTTCGTGGCTGTTCCACTAAACCACGCGGTTTATTTTCGCGTTTCTTCCTTATGCGTCCTATTGTGGTGAGGCTGACGTTTGCATAAGTTGCAGCCCTCTGAATGGGACTGGTAATATTAGCCGGCCGCTGTGGCCGAGCAGTTCTAGGCGCTACAGTGTGGAACCGCGAGACCGCTATGATCGCAGTTTCGAATTTTGCCTCGGGCATGGATGTGTGTGATGTCCTTAGGTTAGTTAGGTTTAAGTAGTTCTAATTTCTAGGGGACTGATGACCTCAGAAGTTAAGTCCCATAGTGCTCACAGTCATTTGAACCATTTTTTTTTTAATATTAGCCAACAGTTCCTTTTGTGCCGCCTCTTTAACACATGATGTTGAAACATTCGAGACGATCGAACGCTCGTTATCCATAAATAGCTCTTCTTCTCCATAAACGGAAATATGAAATGGGGTACGGAGGAAACTGTTCGCTTTCTGGGTATTTTCTGGGATTTTAATGACCCCTATAAAAACAAGCAGCAACGTGTTGCTGCGCTTGAGGCTGTCGTTTGCGATATAGACATGGACTGGTAGACAGTATATGAGCTGTGGAGCAAAATTCATTCAGTTAGTAGTGCAAGTACAGGTGAATTAAGAAAAATGCAGCCAAGTAAAACATTTGCCTGCAGAACATCCCACGTCTACAAGACTAAAATTTTGTGGTTCGAGTTGGCCGATTCTTTCTTAAGGAAATAGTTGACAGGAGAAAGCTTTGTTCAAAATTAATTTATTTAAAACGTCACGGAAGTGCTTCCCCCTCACAAACTGTAGTGCAGTGAGTGGTATAATTTCTTTCAGCAAGTTCGCTCAGCAACCGAGCTGACGTCTTTCTTATCCAGTCATGGACCCAAACTCGATTGTTATTCTTTCTTTTTAATCTTTTGTCTTACGCAGTGATTTCATGTAGACAAGCATTATGTCCTCCACAACTCGTACAGCAGCTAGGACTCATTTTACTCATGACTGCGGCACTCACAAAACGACGAAACTGAAGTGTACACTAGTGGCGCCCTGTATACAGGCACATACTAAGCAATTTGCTTGCAACTCGTTTCACGCAAATAGAGGCGCAAGTCAGTGTGCTCTTGTGAAATAGGGATAATTACCCATGTGGCATGTGATCAGGAATGTTAATCACTGCCGAAGGCACTCTTAGCACAAGTTCATATCAGAACGAAATTTATCGCACTATATATCTGCACGGGCACCCATCCGAGTGTGGTCGAGAGATTGCAACTGAGCACTAGGTCTGGTCTCGAACCACACTTCTTGGCAAGCTCTTACACTGGGCTGACTTCAAAACTTAAGTTACACATTATTATGGCAGCCCAAGTAAGATGTATTGTATGCAGTGCTATATTTCAAAGTGACGCAGATGCCGGGTGGATATAATTAAAGTGCAGCTACTCAAAGGTGTCCAGCGTGTGCCGTAATTATCGTTGTTGTTTTTGTGGTCTTCAGTTCAGAGACTGGTTTGATGCAGCTCTCCATGATACTCTATCCTGTGCAAGCCTCTTCATCTCCCAGTACCTACTGCAACCTACATCCTTCTGAATCTGCTTAGTGTATTCATCTCTTGGTCTCTCTCTACACTTTTTACCCCCCACTCTGCCCTCCAGTACTAAATTGGTGATCCCTTCATGCCCCAGAACATGTCCTACCAACCGATCCCTTCTTCTAGTCAAGTTGTGCCACAAATTGCTCTTCTCTCCAATTCTATTCAGTACCTCCTCATTAGTTATGTGACCTACCCATCTAGTCTTCAGCATTCTTCTGTAGCACCACATTTCGAAAGCTTCTATTCTCTTCTTGTCCAAACTATTTATCGTCCATGTTTCACTTCCATACATGGCTACACTCCATACAAATACTTTCAGAAACGACTTCCTGACACTTAAATCTATACTCGATGTTAACAAATTTCTCTTCTTCAGAAACGCTATCCTTGCCATTGCCAGTCTACATTTTATATCCTCTCTACTTCGACCATCATCAGTTGTTTTGCTCATTTACTACTTTAAGCGTCTCATTTCCTAATATAATTCCCTTAGCATCGCCTGAGTTAATTCGACTACATTCCATTATCCTGGTTTTTCTTTTGTTGATGTTCATCTTATATCCTCCTTTCAAGACACTGTCCATTCCATTCAACTGCTATATTACGTCCTTTGCTGTCTCTGACATAATTACAATGTAATCGGCGAACCTCAAAGTTTTTATATCTTCTCCATGGATTTTATACCTACTCCGAATTTTTCTTTTGTTTCCTTTACTGCTTGCTCAATATACTGATTGAATAACATCGGGGATAGGCTACAACCCTGTCTCACTCCCTTCCCAATCACTGCTTCCCTTTCATGTCCTTCGACTCTTATAACTGCCATCTGGTTTCTGTACAAATTGTAAATAGCCTTTCACTCCCTGTATTTTACCCCATCCTCCTTCAGAATTCGAAAGAGAGTATTCCAGTCAACATTGTAAAAAGCTTTCTCTAAGTCTACAAATGCTACTAACGTAGGTTTGCTTTCCTTAATCTATCTTCTAAGATAACTCGTATTGTCAGTACCGCCTCACGTGTTCGAACATTTCGAAGGTATCCAAACTGATCTTTCCCTAGGTCGGCTTCTACCAGTTTTTCCATTCGTCTGTAAAGAATTCGTGTTAGTATTTTGCAGCCGTCACTTATTAAACTGATTGTTCGGTAATTTTCACATCTGTCAACACCTGCTTTCTTTGGGAATGGAATTATTATATTCTTCTTGAAGTCTAAGGGTATTTCACCTGTCTCATACATCTTGCTCACCAGATGGTACAGTTTTGTCAGGACTGGCTCTCCCAAAGCTGTCAGTAGTCCTAATGGGATGTTGTTTACTCCCGGGGCCTTGTTTCGACTTAGGTCTTTCAGTGCTCTGTCAAATTATCGTATGAAAGCGAAACTCGGTAGGTATTCTAATGCTTTAACGCGAAACCAATTTACGCTGGTAGAAAATTTGTTCCAATTTTGGCCACCAGGTGCAAATCTGGCGCTGTGAATGCGAGTAATACGTATAGAAATGTTTCCATATAAAATCGATTAGCATCACGACGTGAGCAGAGTAGTTAAAACAAGTAAGGAAGGCATAACGTTGATTTTATTCTTAACCGTCACTGAAGACGTCAAAGAGATGCTATACAGTGCGCCTCGTGGCCAAAACTGGAACATTTTTTTTCAACGTATATCGCTTCCACATTAATGCATTGGCATATCCACCAAGTTTCGCTGTAATTCGATAATTGCAACCCACAGTGGACCTCCACGACTAGCTGCACTTTAATTATAGCTACGCGTTATCTGATACTAAAATTCAGCATAATCACCAAGTCTCTAAACAACGACCGAGCGAGGTGGCGCAGTGACCTCGCGTTCAAGAGGACGTCAGTTCAAACTCACGTCCGGCCATCCTGATTTTGGTTTTCCGTGATTTCCCTAAATCGCTTTAAGCAATTGCCGGGATGGTTACTTTGAAAGGGACGGCCGATTTCCTTCCCCATCTTTCCCTCACACAATGGGACCGATCACCTCGCTGTTTGGTCACCTCCGCCGAATCAGTCAACCAACCAATCAAAACAACGGTCGGGGCGTTCTACCAGTCGATCAGCTGCGCGACCATAGATATCGGCTCACTGGTCACAGAGCCAATCGAAAACCACTGTGTGAACGTTCTCATCATTGGAAAACTACATTCTCCCAGATGTTCTAGTTAGATAAAAACGAGGAAACCACGTGATGCAAGATCTTCCTTCCATCCCGTCAGCATCATCACCCACATCTGTGCTGTCTTGGTAAAGTTAATGACACCATTTGACTTCGGCTGGACGCGACACTGCATGTGGTCCATCTACCGCCAGAATTTCACGGTGCATCTGCGTGCAATCTAGACGCTTTGGTCACAAGAACCGCACTGTTCGCGTGCTTCAACTCTGGGGTACGTTCCCAGTGTTTGCGCCATTTCACTCGCCATTTCACTGCGACGCACATATTATCCGTGCCGCAGTAGAAGTGTGTCTGCTGGAAATCCGCAACATGTTCGCTCTTCTGAAAATGGGCCACTATCATTGCGGAATTCTCTTAGCGTAGAACGACGACTCGTGTAACTTAGCTTCGGAAGACCCTGTGTAGTCCTACCAAGCAGAGACTTCATTAGGAATCTAACTTTTGTTATCTATACAGCAGTTTGATTCGTTACAGTGGACTGTCATGACTAAACTGTTGACGTGCTGTGTCAAGGGCTTTGCCTCGTTGAATACGACGGTTCTCGACATGTCGCCGAATTTAAGCCACATCGGACGTGGACAATACTGGGTACACCACGTGCTGTTAGGTTACTTCCCTTTTACCTTTACGGCAAATGGGATAAGAGGCGGTGTCAAGTTTGTGATTACCGGACCTTCCGGTAGAGTTGGTGATCTCTTCATCGGATAGAGAAATTAAGCTCCGCTGCCATCTTGGTGCTATTCGAGAGGTGTAGGATATGTGCCGGCACCTGGTTCACCCACCTTCTCTAATCATCAGCCAACACAAATATGACACTATACGAGACATACCCATTACTGTCACCTACAGTATCACCTACACTTAAAAACAAGACGTGTCATTCTTCTTGAAGGAAATGTGCCACTGTGCGTGTTGCACCTTTCCAATTAGGTAGCTCAAACCACTCCTCGTGGTTTCGCATCCAGCATATGACTTTCTTTTAAATGACACGATTTGCTTGTTCTATGACTGTCCAGTGTAAATAATATATCAGCAAGGACCTCCATAGATATGTTCTCTCGTGCCACTAGTATGACTAATAAATACTACATATATGATGAATCAGCTAATCTGTTCACTTCAAATAAGTACGGAACCGTTTGAATCATCTCAATTCCGTTTATATCCAAATAAATTTGAAGAAGTCCTCACTAACGACGTGTAGTCCCTTTCCAATGCTGTATTGATGCAATCGGTATTAACTTTTTTTTTTTTTTTTTTTTTTTTTTAATGGCAGTGTAGCAATTCATACTGCTAGTATCTTACTTGTGTAAGAGGAGAATTCAACGGCGTTTATCTCTTCAAAATCTGATTACTAATTTGTCACTAATTACAATATTTAGAACTCCAGATTTATCTGTTTTGCACAAGACATCCGTAACTGTGTAATACCGAGGTTTACCCAAATAAGGAAATAAACCACGTCGAAAAGCTTGGAAACAGAGCATTGCTCCGCCGCAGTACAGGCATAAAAGGGTCAAAGAGGAAATTTAGCTTCCATTTTGTCTGTGCTGCTTACCTGTGCCGAGTACTGGTTAGTTTAAAGTAATAAATGTCTTTCACAAACGAAGCGAAACAAGATATGCGAATTTTTTACGTCTACAGCTACATAATTACTCTGCAATTCACAATTAAGTGTCTGGCAGAGGGTTCGTGGAACCAGCTTCAAGCTAGTTCTCCACCGTTCCACTCCCGAACAATGCGCGGGAAAAACAAACACTTAAATTTTTTCGTGCGAGCTCTGATTTCTCTTATTTTATTATGACGATCATTTCTCCCTATGTAGATAGGAGGCAAAAAATATTTTCACACTCTGAGGAGAGAGCTTGTGACTGAAATTTCATTACAAGATCCTGGGGCAACGAAGAACGCCTTTGTTTTAAAGATTGCCACGTCAATTACTGTACCATATTCGTGGCACTCTCTCGCCTATTTCGCGACAACCCGTAACGAGCTGTCCTCCTCTGAACGTTTTCGATGTTCTTTGTCAGTCCTATTTGAAGAGGAACCCACATCGCACAGCAATACTGTGGAAGAGGGCGGACAAGCTTAGTGTAAGCAATTTCTTTAGCAGACCTTTCATATTTTCTAAGTATTCTTACAGTAAATCGCAGTCCTTGGTTTGATTTCCCCACAACGTTAGTTATGTCATCTTTCGGAGTGTATTCATTAGTGCCGGCTCCTGGTGGCCGAGCGGTTCTAGGCGCTTCAGTATGGAACCGCGCGACCGCTACGGTCGCAGATTCGAATCCTGCTTCGGGCATGGATGTGTGTGATGTCCTTAGGTTAGTTATGTTTAAGTAATTCTAGTAAGTTCTAGTGGACTGATGACCTCAGAAGTTAAGTCCCATAGTGCTCAGAGCCATTTGAACCATTTGAATTCATTCGTAAATGTAATCCTTAAGTAGTTAAATGAATTTACGTACTTTAGATTTGTGTGTTTTATCCTGTAACCGAAATTTAGCGGTTTCGTTTTAGTACTCATGTGGATAACTTCACGCTTTTCGTTACCTAGAGTTAATTGCCACTTTTCGTACTGTACAGATATCACATCTAATTCATTTTGCAATTAGCTTTGCTCAGTTGATGAGCGTATAAGCCAGTAAATGACAGCATCATGCTAAAAAAATCAACGGGGGCTGCTCAGATTGTCTCCTAAATCGTTTATACAGATCAGAAACAGCCGACGGCCTACACCACTTTCTTGATGAATGCCAGATATTTACTTCTGCTTTGCTCGATGACGTCCCGTTAATTACTACCAACTGTAACTTTCTGGCAGTAAATCAAGAATGCAGCCGTACAGCTGAGACGATACTTCGTAGGCACGCAGTATTATTAGAAGTCGCCTGTGAGGAACGGCGTCAAAACCCTTCTGCAAATCTAACAATATGGATTCAATTCGACGTGCCCTGTCGATGGCATTCATTACTTCGTGAGAATAAAGACTTAGGTACGTTTCACAGGAACGATATTTTCTTAATCCGTGTTGGCTGTTTGTTAATAAACCGTTTGCTTCAAGGTGATTCATAATGTTCGAGCATAGTATATGTTCCAAAACCCAACTGCCACTTGACGTTACTGATATCGGTCTGCAGTTCAGACGATTACTCCTATTGCATTTCTTGGGTAATGATGTGACCTGACTACAACTTTACAGCCTTTAGGTACGGTTCTTTCTACGAGCGAGCTGTTGTTCATGATTGCTAACTGTGGAGCTATCGTATCAGCATTCTCTGAAAGGAATCTGACTGGTTTGCAGTCAGGACCGAAGGCCTTGCTTTTGTTAAGCGATTTAACCTGCTTCACTACACCGAGGATGTCTACTTCTAAGTTACTCGTGTTGGTTCGAATTCTGCAATAGTTATTTCGTCTCATTAGGTGAAGAAATTTCGGAAAACTGTGTTTAGTAACTCTCCTTTAGCGGCCTGTTATCAGTAACATCACCATTGTTATCGGGCAAAGAAGTATTGATTGTGTCTTCCCGCTAGTGTACTTTACATATGACGTGAATCTCTTTGGACTTTTTGCCAGATTTCGAGACACATTTCCGTTGTGGAATCTGTCAAAAGCATCTTGCACTGAAGCTAGCGCTACAGTTCGAGCTTCTGTATAACTTGGCCGATCTTGGGGGTTTTGCATCCTTTTAAATTTGGCATGGTTTTTCGTTGCTTCTGCAACAGTATTCAGACCTGTTTTGTGTACCACGGTGGATCAGTACCATCTCTTATTAGTTTATTTGGTATATATCTCTCTGTTGCCACCAACACTGTTTCTTTAATTTAAGGGGAATGGTCCGTGAATACCTGGGGAAACCTTGAAAAAATTGTCAGTTTTCTAAACAGTGTAATTCAAAGAATAAGATTTATAAGCTGATATAACGCTTACCGTCTTTGAAGATGTCTTTTGGCAACATTTTTATGTATGACCACAGCTTTAGCTCCCACACATTTTTTTAACTGTATTTTTTGTTGCAAGTGAAATAAACGATGCAAATAACTTATGTACGTCATAGGTACATATTACTAAAAATATAACCAAAGTAGAAGGTTTGTGTCTTTCCTCTAAGTTCTTTACACTATTGCCTTTAAAGCAGATCACTGGAAAGATGGTGCTGTCATAAGCTGCGTTATAAAAAAATGTTAATTATGATTATTAAACATTTTTGAAATGAATTAAGGACTTTTCTTCAAAAAAGTATTTTATTTTCAAAGTTAAGTCACAAGAGTAATCTACGTTTTAGTTAAACATGTTTTAAGATAGTATACAAATTTTCAGCTCTCTAGCTTTAGTAGCTTTTAGACAAAGTGTACCAGAACATGAAATAATTTAACTTTTGGGAAATTCAAGTTACAGTTAAAACTTGCCTTTTCTATTAAATGTGCATGGCACTAACGCATCCCAGGTACATATTTATCTTGTTTCCTATGTTGTTCTTCCTCACCTCTCTTTTTCACATTACTTCTTATTCTTGCTTCTTTGATGGCTTCCCCCGTCGGAGGTTCGAGTCCTCTCTCGGGCGTAGGTGTTTGTGTCGTCCTTCGCGTAAGTTAGTTTAAGTTAGATTAAGTAGTGTGTAAGCTTAGGGACCGATGACCTCAGCAGTTTGGTCCCATAAGACCTTACCACATATTTCCATTTCCATTTGATGGCTTCCAACACAGATTTTTTTAAAATTTATTTTTATATTTTTTTAAATTTTTTTTATTTATTTTTTTTTTTTTTGCTTTGAAGAGTCTTTCGGTCAATGGCTGTTAGAGCTGTACGCATATTTAGTACACAAGGCACTCCCATCAGTTCCATGACATTAAGCATTGACACTGCACCGTCTTTGAAACATACAAAAGCATCTAGCACACCTATTTTCAAAGTATTTAGTCCTAATAGAACAGTTTTTGGTATCCGTTCCCATCAATTGTTGAAACTTTCATTTGGATTTTGAGTCCTACCATTTAAACATTTCTCTAATAATCTTGTGTCACTAAGATCCCTATATATAGGTTTTATAACTTCCATTATAGCAAATGGCAAAGAATGTTTATGGTTGCTGGTCTCACCTTGAGTAACAGCCCTCTGGTAGCCACACAACGAATCGCACTGCCAGGTGGACAGAGTGAATGACGTGATTTGTCATCTATGGAGGATTTATGAAAGAAGGTAGCCCACACTGACTTTTCCATTCTCTCAAGGTCATTTTTATTTTGTCTTATGGCTTGTCCATAACAATACTGCAACCTACCTATTTTTTCGTCTGTAAGTCGACCACATCCAATAATGCACTTACCATTAGCTAATTTCTTTCTCTTAAAATTCCTCTTCAAGTTCGTCAATCTTGTACCTAACCTTTTCTGGACATATCCAACACATTAAATTTTTTCAATTTTTCTGTCAGCATAAGGTATGGATTCAAAAACGTTTTGGTACCCTTTTGAGTCTCCATCTCCTAGGTAAGATGTATTGATGTACACATCTTACCTAGGAGATGGAGACTCAAAAGGATACCAAAAAGTTTCTCCACTGACCTGTGAAATATCTCCATAACACCTTCAGATTACATCCCGCCACAATAACCACTCAAATTAATCAGACGTCTATAATTTTCAGTTCCACAAGTACAGCCATGAGAGTAATTGGCAATACATCCGTATAAATGACTTTACCATTGTCCAAGGAGGTAGCTGTCACTACACCATTTAGGGAACTATGGCCTCTTCGTTGCCAGGATACATCCAGGGCTGTAGATATACATGTATTGCTGTCATTCATGTCTATATTTTCCTGAATCTGATATCAATAGTTGGCGTCTCTATATTATCAGCATTAATACTGTCAACCCCATTGTCCAAACATTTCGGTTTTACCTTCGAAGTACTTGGAGTAGTTGAAGCTGATTCAAGTGTTGTATCAGTTTGTATTTCAGGCTTAGCAGAGTTAAACCGTTTGGTGAACCGATTTTCATAAAATTTACGTTGTTTAACGTCGAACTTCTTAATTCTTCGCATTGCTTTCAAGTAGAATAAGAAACTCACGCACACATACTTCTCTGTAAACAAAATATTCGCGTCTAAACAACAACAAACAATGACTAAACTCTCTGTACCAACAAAAAAAAGCAACTCTAAAGCTTTCGCAGGTTAGACAATTTAAGAGACTTAAATGTCATTAATACGAGACAAATGAGAGCAAAACTTTATTTTTAACAGAGATGACTGTGTGCCGTGGAGACGTCGCGGTACGTGCAGCCACTTTTAAATTCCTCTAATTTTGGTACTTTTTGGTGTCCTTTTGCATGGAAGTAAACTTCTTCTCGTTGAGAAAAGTACAGAGAATTTTTTAAGACAAAAATTAAAAAATCGATTTTTTGACAGTTATTCACGTACAAGTTCCCTTAAGTCACATTTAGCTCACCTTTTTTGCGTAGGCATATGGGAAGCAGTGCATTTTTTAAATTGATGTATTTTGCGTTTATTTTTGGAGTTTTGATGTTACAGTATTTAGTCTCGCTGCAATAACTTTGTCGTCACAAATCCCTATAATCGTCATGATGCTTTCTCTGTCTGATCGGTGATATTTGTTGCAAAGAGGTCGAGTATGTTTTCGCAATCATTTACACATCAAGTGGGCTCCTGAACTAATTGTTCAAAATAATTTTCCGAGTGCCCATTCAGTAAGATCTCGGAGGACGTTTTACAACTACCACTTACTTTAAACATGTATTTTCGCCAACATATCGAGGATAGATTGAAGTTATCACCAATTATAGTTGTATGAGTGGGGAACCTATTTGAAGTGAGATTTAAGTTTACTCGGAGTAAACTGTTCAGCAACTGTATCATCTGAGTAGAGGGATCGGTAAATAAACCAGTTATTAATTTATTCATCATGTCAAATATAACCTCTACCCACACTAACTCACAGGAACTATCTGCTTCTATTTTACTACAAGGTAAACTACTTCTGACAGCAGTAAACACTTTACCACCAACTCTATTTCATCTATTCTTTCTGCACATGGTTAGATCATTTGTAAAACTTTCGTCTGGACTGGTTTCCGGCCTTAGGCACAAAACCGTCTGAACTTCTGATTTAGACCCTCCACTTGAAACGTCCCCTTTGAACAATTGTACAAGACTGTGCTTAAACTGACACACAATATTTTTAGCGCAACGCAATCTGACTTTCAAAAAATCCCTACTAAAAAATGGCCCTGACTAACATTAACCTATACGTTTCACAAATCGCTTACCTCACAAAAATCTTGGTTACTCGAACTACTGCAATACAGAGAGCGCCACAACTGCCAGCTAAATAAAAGATTCAAACTACGGAAGGCACTAACTACTGATAGGCATAGTTAGCAAATGAAAGATTTTAATAGAGAACAAACAATGTATTTACCTTAATAGTGTTGAAAAATCATAATATACATAGCAGTTCATGACATCCAGTCTTACAAATTTCGAAACTCCGCCATTTCTCTCCCCACATCCACCACTGCTGGCGGCTCACCTCCAACTGCGCAACGCTACGCGCTGTTAACATCCAGCTGCCCAACACTACAATGGCAGACAACAATGCAAACTAGCCACAGACTGCACACAGCACAGCCAGTGATTTTCATACAGAGCGCTCCGTAACGTTGCCGATAAGAAAACATAAACAGCCTACTTACACACTTGGGTCGGTACCGGAGGACCACGGTCGGTTCTGTCGATGATGTTGCAGGTGGTGAGCTCCGTCTTCATCTCGGAGGCAAGACTGGTAGTCGTTACCACTTCGGCTTCCCGCCAAAAAACCAGATAGAATCACTTCCGATCCAAAGCGACACTCATCGGTCGTCCAATAAAAGCTACCACCTGCAGTTGACTACACCTTGTGCTCTTCTCTGCATCCGGCAGCAGTCCTCCCACATTTGGAATGACTTTCCCAGTACGCACACAGAGGGCACACAGGATTCCTTCGCCTCCTCGACAGCCGCATTAGCGCTTAACGTTGGAGCTCCCAGCTACCAATAATCCCACCCTCTGTGGATGTCCAGACCTTGTCAGACGAGACGCTTCCTCTGGGACAGGATAAACGAGTGCATCTGGCTCAGGCACTTTGCCAGCCACATATAGCGGAAAATGCAGAAGAAGCGCAAACTGAGTTGAGTATCTACGTGCCACTGACTATCTAAAACGTTCAAACAACCAAGTACTTCACGAATAAATGCTGCAGATTCAACCAAAAGGGCAATTGTTTCTTCCGAATTGCCTGTCGGCGTTTCATCACACAGGAAGAAATCCGTAGAACATCAGCAAATCTCTAAAATTTATTCATTGCATGTTACTCTGAAAACCGTCTCTGAAACTCACTAGTGCCATAAGATTAATGGATCCCTGGTGACGTGCGACAGTTTTGTCAAGCAAAAAAGTGTTTTTTATGCCCCCTAAATTTTGTATATGTAGTTTTCTGCGTCCTATCTATAAGGTTACTGTTCGTTAATTTTCAGGTAGTTACAGGTGAAACATCTGCGTAGTAATTCAGTTTACGTTTGTTAGCACAACGCAGGGTACAGAGCTGTGAAAAAGAAAAAAAAACTAAGATTCCGTCGACAGTGAGGTCATTATAGACGGAGCTCAGCTTGGACTTAAATTGGATGGGAACTCGGAAGTGTCCCAAAAGAGAACCATTTCGACATTCGCTACAGCGGATTTTGAATAACCGCGGAACTTACACACCTGGAAATTCGCAAGGGTATTGAAAGCCCTTTCCTTCAGAGCTGTGGTGACGTGTTTGTGTATTTGCCTGACGGCTACATATTGGTTGTGAATGAAAACGTAAGTTGTTGTAAAGTAACCTATATATCTGATATAGTGGTCAATGAGAGAAAGATAATATCTAAACTCGTTCGTGTGCGATACTTACGAACGGAATGGACACTGTCTTGAAAGGAGGATATAAGATGAACATCAACAACAACAAAACGAGGACAATATAATGTTGCCGAATTAAATCAGGTGATGCTCAGGGAATTAGATTAGGAAATGAGACACTTAAAGTAGTAAATGAGCTTTGTATTTGGGAAGCAAAATAACGGATGATGGTCGTAGTAGGGAGGATATAAAATGTAGACTGGAAATGGCAAGAAAAGCGCTTCTGAAGAAGGGAAATTTTTTAACATCGAGTATTGAATTAATTGTCAGGACGTTCTTCCTTAAAGTATTTGTATTGAGTGTAGCCATGTGTTAGAGCTGAAACATGGGCGATAAACAGTGTATACAAGAAGAGAATAGAACTTTGGAAATGTGATGCTACAGAAGAATGCTGAAGATTCGATGTGTAGATCAAGGAACTAATGACGAGGTACTGAATGAAATGGGGAAAAAAGAAATTTGTGGTGCAATCTGACTGAAAGAAGTGACCGATTGGTAGGATACGTTCTGGGACATCACGGAATCATCAGTTTGGTACTGGAGCGAGACCAAAGGATGGCTACAGTAAGCAGATTCAGAGGGATGTAGACTGCAATCACTACTAGGAGATGAAGAGGTTTGCACAGGATAGACAAGGGGAGCTGCATCAAACCAGTTTTTTGACTGAAGACAACAACAACAGTAATTATATGTGGAGAAGCCTTCTGTTTCTTGGTTATTAACAACCGAAATAATGTTAAACATCTGTACCGCCGTCAATGAATTATTTTTTCTTGTGAAATAACACAGTTGGAACTGTGGTGAATTATACCTCTGAATGAAACAGTTTGTTATTTTTTTTTCAACGGTCTTTACAATTACTACGTTGTTCTGTAAAATCTTAACAACGTTATATTGTTGCTGTATTGCATCTTTCCAAATAATTCTGTGGTATCAAATTACACGGGGATTAGATTGCATAAATGTTGAACGGGAATGCTCCTAAGTTCACGCCTTCCACGTGGGAATAGCACATTTTAAACAGAAGACACTGCCCATATATGTGATGGTATAATACCAAAAACACTTCTAGATATTAATGACTGAAAAACAGCGTATTGGAATAAGGCAGTCCACTGATTACTAGTTTCTCAATAATCTATTCGACACCTGAATTCTTACTACGTTATTCATAGATTACCTACAGAAGTGGAAGGAGAGAAAAGAGAACAACTATAGTAGAGTGTAAATTACGTATGCAATTTTTTTCTCTAGCTCGGATATACAACCATCATAAACCTTTAATCATGTTTCCACTTACATCGTCTCTCGCTACGAACGAAATATTTCATACAACAGATAGCTGATTCCGACCACAGGGTCATTCCCTAGTATGCTCAAAATCATATCGAACAGAACAGACCCTATACCGTAAGTGACGTGACTCACAATTTAAAATACACACTAAGAGAAAAACAACGACGCACCATGCAGAAATTATCCGAACGATACGGAAATCGATAGATGCGAAGTTATATACAGACAAATAAATGGTTACAACCTCAGAAAAATTGTATTATTTATTCAAGAAAGAGAGCACCACAAACTGAGCACGCCGATAACTCGTTGGCCCACATATGGCTCTTATGCAAGCACTTACGTTGCTTGGTATTGATTGACAGAGTTGTTCAATGTCCTCCTGAGGGATATCGTACCAAATTCTGTCCAAATTATGGAGGGCCCAGCGCATAAAGCTACAGACGTTTTCAGTTGATAGATCTGACGACCTTTCTGGCTGAGGTAGGGTTTGACAAGCACTGAGACAAGGAGCAAAAACTCTCGTCGTGAGCGGGCGGGCATTATCTTTCTAAAATTTACTCTCTACATGGCTTTCCATGAATGATAACAAAAAGGGGCTTGGAATATCGTCGACGTACCGTTGCGCTGAAGGGTGGCATGGATGACAACAAGAGGGTTGCTACTACGAAATTAAATGGCACCCAGACAGTCAGGCTGGTATCCCAGAGATGTCCGGGGCGGCTCAAGATAGGTCTTCGCTGGTCATCGGGCCACAGTTCGAAGCCTGACTAATCTCTGAAGAGAATTGTACCCCAGTCAACGACATTCCAGGCCGAAGACGGTGTTTCAAAAAATTGGCGAAGAATGAGTGATTGCTAAAAAAAAGACAGATGAAAATTAATTAAGTTGTGCTCAAAAGTAGAACGAAAAGTCTGAGATTGATAGTAAACAATTTCGTAGCGGAGGTGGAGCCATTGTAGGTTGTTGTTGTGGTCTTTAGTCCAGAGACTCGTTTGATGCAGCTCTCCATGCTACTCTATCCTGTGCAAGCCTCTTCATCTCCCAGTACCTACTGCAGCCTACATCCTTCTGAATCTGCTTGGTGTATTCATCTCTTGGTCTCCCTCTACGATTTTTACTCTCCACGCTGCCCTCCAATACTAAATTGGTGATCCCTTGATGCCTCAGAACATGTCCTACCAACCGATCCCTTCTACTAGTCAAGTTGTGCTACAAACTTCTCTTCTCCCCAATCTTCTATTCTCTTGTCTAAGCTATTTATCGTCCATGTTTCACTTCCATACACGGCTGGCGCTTTTACTTAGTTCATATGTCTCTTCTAAAAGCTTTATTTCTTGTCATGTTTTTTGCGTCTGGTCTACTTGTTGTTCTGTCCATACTTGATTCAGTGTTGTGAATAAATATTTGCATGAGTTTCACTTATGTGCTTTATTTGGGAATAGACGGAAATAATGACAGGGTCAAGGCACAACAGCTGTGACATGAATCCTGTTCATTTGTACTTAACAACTATTGAATGCCCACTATGGATCAGGACAGATCAGAAAGACCTCTAATTGAAAATTAGTTGTAGTAATATGTCTCGGCGCGCAAAGGTGAAGGGCGGATTAGTGGACCGGAGATTAGCCGTGGTTTATAAGGAGGAGATACGAGGCAAACGGCTGGCGAGCTGTCTCCCATGGGGTACACACAGTGCAACCTGACCGGATATTGTGCCACTGTTGACAGTCCACGCCAAGCCTTTACATGGCCTGTAGAAGACATGGTCCCCTTTTTGGAGACTGCAGAGATTGTTCCTGTCTGCCGCAAAAGTAGTAGGGTCTCTTGGTTACTGACGAAAGCCACCGGAGACGGAGAGACAATGGACGCGCGAGCAGGCTTAAGTTAATTAATAGCTAGCAAATAATAGTAGTAAATTTCTTTAGGAAGAGTGTAAAATCTGTTACAGGCGCTCTGTTGTGCCCCAGGGATTGTCAACAGGCAAACTGGCGAGGCCGCTGTGAGTCAGAAAGAGAACAAGACTAACAATTCACTGTTCTCCTATCTGAGTTACTTTGTATTCTAGAATATAATGTTCAACGTCAAAATAGAGACGTTCCCTCTGCTGGTTTTCAGTTATTGGATTTATGTGCACTGTATCAATAAAATACTATGCCGCCTTCCGAGGGATCCTCACAACACCGTTGAATTGTCTACTGATCGTAGGAGCAGGTGGACTGCAAAAATGTTGCGAGGAGTGAGAGGAAAAATAGATAGACACTGGGATCATAAAGTAGTATGTGTGGGGGACAATGAGATGCCGGATAAGATCGAATGGAGCAAAATAGTCAAGAATAGGATAGCCTGATGTTTGGCGAGTCAGGAGAACACTAATGAGCAAGTTAACGAAGGCGCAGGGATAGAACGTGTTGGGGCGAATGCACAGATAGAGCCTTTCTTGCCAGAAGGCGGAGATGAGTTCATAGAGGATGTAGTCGGTGAAGTCTGATCCTGGACGTGACGTTATCACTGAGGTTGGGTGCGGATGCATTACTCAAGAGTTTCTGACATAAGACCAATGACAGGACGAATGCTGTCAGATTTCCGTATGGACATTTGGGTGAACCAGAATAGTTTTCTGACTCACCCGAGAGACGAATGACAAAGATGATCATTTCAAAAACGCGGTGCACAGCCGCAAGCTGGAGATACAAGTAAAGCGAAAGAAACTGCGGAAATAGGAAAGGAAATGAGAGAAATGATAGCGAGACAGGCGGAACGGTTGGAATGGATAGGACTTGAATTGGAACGATTTTCCTATTTGCACCAACAGATTAGCGAGGTCTGGTAATCACAAATTGGCCGAGGTGGCCTACTAGTGGGTTGCATTCCATGGCCTGGATTATCCAGTCTGACCAGTCCTGGTCAGTAAGGCAGTATTTGCATTTCATGTTGGAATATCTTGGTGCCGCGGCGGCGATATAAATGCCATTGGCCAGGTAAGAGGGTGGGTTATATGAGGAGTTGAGGAGCGCGTTCTTGGCCTGTTACTGGCCCAGAGCGGAGCAAGAAAGAATTATGCGAGAGAAAACGGAGAGGTGACAGTTCGCGAAATAAGAATTCTGCGATACCGTCTTATTCTTGAATGATTTAGCATATGGAAATTAATTCCTCGAAACCCTCTTTGCACTGCAGATGTCGTTAAAATGTGGTACAGAAGCTACCTACGGGCTGTAAACGAGGCATGCAGCAGAAACGTACTCGTAGGTGTTACGATATCTCCGAGAGTGGGTGAGGATGCATCCCTCGTGGTTATCAACGTAGGGAACAGTAAGGGGACGAATGCGAACACGTTTGCGGATGGATGTGAGTGAAACTTTGTTTTAGCTGAGAGTAGAAATGACAAATATTGCCCTCTAAAAACATGGTACAGAACTGGAAGGAGGTGATCGCAAGGGTGTGTAGCAAGCGTACTCGCCTTACAGGACGTAAACAGTCGAGAGAGACAGGAGGTGTACGAATATGGATGGATCCCTGAGTACAAGAGGCGATAAGATTATAAGGAAAGAGTGAACGAGATGATAGGAGAAATGCCCAGAGTATGGTGTGCTAGAACGAAGAGAGCAGAATATAATGTCAGAGGGTAAAGGTGAATCTTTGGCCACGCTAGGTTAGAAGTTGAAGCAAGGGTTTTTGAAGTAAATTGTGTAAGTAGCGGTAAACCACGGAAAAAAGGAACGTTTGTACGTTTCTGCAGAGTAAGTAGGAATATTAATGAGAAGAATGTAAAGCTTAGGGTTGTAGCTGTAAGTTTGCCCATTTTTGTTTCTTCTCTTCCTCTATTCCAGGGAACTTTTTTCTTTTTATGTGTAGTTAGCCATAGGGTATAGAAATTCACTTCGTTAATTCTTTAATCGTCAATTGGAATATTGAGTAAAGCTTGTACAGTAAGTGTATTGGTTTATCTTGCGCTCCTGTTGCCTGCCAAGAGAAAATAAGAATATCGTCACGTAATTACATTCTCCTGTTGTCCGCCCCGATATCGCCGGCACGGTAGCTCAGCGTGTTCGATCAGAGGGGTAGCTGCCCTCTGTAATAATAAAAAGTGAGTTAATCGATCAACAACGAACTTAAAAGGGTGTCCGCCCCGAGCAGATGCGACGAACAAAAGCGAACAAAATAAGATTAAGTAAATAATAATAATAAAAAGATAGGTGAGTGGTCAGTGCGACGGACTGTCATGCCAAGGGGTCCGGGTTCGACCCCTGCTAGCTCGAATACTTTTAAAGCTCAGGGACTGGGTGCTGTATTGTTCTAATCGTCATCATCTCATACCCTCGACATGCAAGTCGTTGAAGTGGCGTCAGCCCAAGACACTTGCACCCGACGACCGGCCTACCCAACAGGAGTACCTAACCACACGTCATTTTATTTCATTCTCCTGTTTACTATTTTAGACTGTGGTGGAAATGTAGGTCTCGCGTTAAGTGGATGGTAGATCAGTGGTGGCGATGGCTAGTCGTACCAGACGCCCGGTTTTGGTGCGACCACCTGCGACCCCACATCTGTTAAAAACTCGTAGAGACTTCCTTCTTCATATCTGGTTAAGCGATAGTCTACCATTGATTCTGTTCAGACGTGTCATGATTACATGCACCGGGAACACCACACAGTGGTCGCATCGTTCTCTCTTTCATTCAACTCTGACGTGCAATCTATACCATATTTCCGTTTGTTTCCGAAAATCGGCATTGGCGCTCCTATACAGAGTGTTCAACTCGTTTACACTGAGGAGTCCTACAATTCCGCTGAATGTGGCCAACCTGACCACATCCACAGGGTGTCATAGGGGGAATGTTCAATATTGAGGGATATGACAGGAGCGGTCTTTCAAAGCCAAGAAGTCTAATACACATGGGTTCTAAAGTGCGTACTTTAAGTCTATGAACAGTTGCTCATCTTCACCACTATGAAACACATCTCTTCTACTGAACAACTGCTCACAGCTCTTAAGGTATGCATTTTATAGCCCCTGTTTACTAGATAATTTTTTCTTGTTTTGGTCCGTACTGCCTCCTTCCAGAATATAAAAAGCTTTACAAGATGACGAAGTGCTCATAGCTCTTAAGGAACGCGGTTTAGATCCCATGTTTACTTGATATTTTTCCTTCTTTAAAGTTTTTCGAAATTCTAGCCATCCAGAGCTTACATTTCATGAAGATAACGCCCGCCCGCACACGGCTAGAGTTTCTACTGCTTGTCCTCATGCTTGTCACACCCTACCTTCGCCAACAGAGTCGCCGGATCTCTCAGCAATTGAGAATGTTTGGACCGTTATCGATAAAGCCCTCCAAACATATCTTGGAAGATCTAACGCGCCAGTTGGACAAAATTTGGCACGATATCCTCCAGGACGACATCCAACGACTCTGTCAATCAATGCCAAGCCGAATAACAGCTTGCATGAAGGCCAGAGGTGGACCAAAGCATTATTGTCTTGCTCAATTTGTGAAGCTTTTTCTCTTGAGTAAGCTATCCACTTTTTTCTGAAATTGTAATCATTTGTTCGTCTCTACATGAACATCACATCTACCGATTTCCGTTTCATAGGAATAATTCATTCTTGGTGCGTCGCTTTTTTTTTTTCTTCGAGTGTACGTTCGTGTTCTTTCTATAACGCTCCCATCAGCCCTTGCCTCAAGTCCTGCAAGAAACGACCATAACTGAACGTCAACCAAGGCATATTTAAGAAATGCTCTTCATTCAAATTCCCTAACTTTTACAGTTGCGTGTAAATTCACCAAAAACTCAAAATATTCTCCAGGTTTACCTAAAAATGGACTTACTAAAGAGATGGAACTGGCACTAGAACAGGTAAGAGCATGTTAGGAATTGACTGTTCCCTTGTTTCCTCTCTTAGCCTTACTAGTTCCCAATGTAACTCTGCATTATCAGCTTGCACTTGAACTGCCACAACCTGCAAGTTCTGAGTTGCTTCCTAGGCTGATACGTTTTCACTCACTGCCATAGCACCCATGTATTACTACCAGAAGCGCACAATATACCCCACAAAAAGGAAAAAACAAAACGAGAAACACTCGCACTGTTTCAAATAAAAAATATTAAAGCCAGAAATTTCGTGTACCTTTCCGTTGAACGCCACTGCTGCATTGCCGTTGCCACCACTTCCCTGAGTCGCTCAACCATCCAGCCTCCAATAGCTGTTCTGACACTACCTAAAAAGCCTGTAAAAGGGTGCGGTCGTGATTTCATTGGTGGAGGTGGAGTAGGTGTGCAGAATGCTGAGGCAGCAAGAGGCAAATGATGCAGATTACGACTTTCTTGTTACACAGGCGTAGAAAATCAGCGAAAGAGGGAGGCGGGCGTCAGGCGGTGCAAATGACTATGACTGGGGTGCGCTGGTGTAGACATTCAGGTGTCTACTCATCTCGCATACACGGCTCTGCGCCTTGTTTAGTTGCACATTCCCGTCTGCCTCGCAAAGCTGTGTCAGGCAATGGTGCCTCAGCTCTTATAACTATAAGCAGAGCGAGCCCTCTTGGTTGGTGGCACTGCCCAGGGTCGAAACTCGTACCGCTGGCTCGAGAGTGGTAACTAGACAATGGAAGACAGCAAAGGTTTGAGGCCGGGACACCCGACTGGCGGTGCTCTCACGATGGCGGAGGCACATCGGAGGGTTTGCGACTCAGGCCTACACAAAGCGGACGCCGGTTCAAAGTCCAGCTGTCCCCATCATCAAGCTGGTCACACAGCTACCTTTTATATATGAAAAGGGAGACCTTGCTGTGAATGTCACGTACGAGGTTTGGCAAGCGCTGCCGAAACGTCTCGAACGCCGGCAATTACCCCAGTGGACGGGTCGTGATTGCAGAGTCGCTGGCATGCTGAGCCAGTACACAACAACAAGCGATGTTTTGGGCCCTGGCCTGAGCCTCTATCGCAGTCAGAACAGGAAAACTAGAACAATTTTTCACGAGTTGCACCATATTCGCAATAAGTCTTCACAGCGATTCAGGAAATATTTATTTTAAATCAAGTCTTCAGACCTAAAAAAGTACAAAGTGAGCTTGATCTGCAATGTTCCCAAATTTAACAAAATACAGAATGAGAAATCATTATTAGCAAACATGACAGCATTTCCGTACGTGAATGAATGCTGTACATACCATGATTCGTCGTGTCACTGCGTGTATAGATGCTACAATTGTGGTGTCACCGCTAGACACCACACTTGCTAGGTGGTAGCTTAAATCGGCCGCGGTCCATTAGTACATGTCGGACCCGCGTATCGCCACTGTGTGTTCAGACCGAGCGCCACCACACGGCAGGTCTCGAGAGACGTACGAGAACTCGCCCCAGTTGTACGACGACGTTGCTAGCGACTATACTGACGAAGCCTTTGCTCTCATTTGCCGAGAGACAGTTAGAATAGCCTTCAGCTAAGTTAATGGCTACGACTTAGCAAGGCGCCAATTGTCACAGTGCATGTATCTTACGAGTCTCATTTGTATAGTCAAGAGAGATGTATCACAAGGATTGATTAAAAGTTAAGTATATTCCAAAGCTACGTATTTTCTTTATAGCAGTCATAACGTATCCTGTTCCAGACTTGACGCCAGTCGGCGTGTGTGTACGCCTGCCTTTCGGCTTCCTTCTCAGTGTGGCGTAGCGAGCTTGTTACGCCACAACAACAATCAAATTAATCACCCACACAAGCTTCGTCATAACATCTTTTTTTGTAGTACCATGCGTGCTATTACGCCATATATGTTAACAATTTGAAGACATGAGAAATATTGCTGTGTACTCTGGCACACTAGATGTCGCTGCTGCACGTCGGTTCACGTAACTTCAAAGAAATACCCTTTACGTAATTGTGCGTGTAAGCACAGTAATCTGAGTTTTGCACACTTACTTAAACAGAGTATTTCTTTGAATTTATGCATCGGCACCAACCGACTAGAAGCTTCTGCTTCTAGTTTCGTTTTGTTGCTAATCTAGTTGTGCATAAACTGGAAGGGCCCTCTCCCTTATGCTCTGAATCCATGTCTGTTGATCTGCGTAGTTTGCTTATGTCGTCGAGATTTTGTTCTGTATGTGTGCTCGTCATCTCCTTGCATTCATCGTTTTCTTGTCGCCATAACCGTCATTTCCAGCCGTCTACCCATCGTCTTAGCCACTGCAGCAGCTGTCTCTCTGACTTCTTCTTCTCCGAAGCTGCTGCCGCTACCGCCACCGTCACAATCTACTCGCCGCAACCTCCTCCGTCTTCATCGCCACTGCTGCAGCCGCCATCCTCATATGCTGTCATAACGTCGCTGTCGTCATCCCCCGCCACACCGGTGACGCTCCGCCGCCGATAATTATCATCGACCTTCTGTTCCCTGTTTCCTTTGACCCACAATGGACACCCCAGCGACGTCCGTCATTTACACCACCCCTCCTCTGCTTCCACTATCACTACGTGGAGCAGATCCTCTGACCCATCATCCCATATGCACCTCCCCCCCCCCCCTTTCTAGTTGTATCGTCGCAATCTGCAGTCGCTTCCGTTGCCTCCCTTGCTCTTCTCACGACCTCTTCCACATCTTCTACCACATTCTTTATCTATAGCGCATCCCCTGCCACTCCATCCAGAATAACAACTTGCCTGAAACTACGTTGCAATCAAAATATGACTGTACATACAGAACTCTACTGCAAGGACCTGCAGCGCACCACATCCCACCTACTCCAATTCTCAAACCCCACCACATCTCACAATCACCAAAAGACCACAAGAACGTCCTAACATAGGTCCCACTACTAGCACCATAACCACAAAACCACAAACAACTGACAATACTACCGAACCCAGAGACACTTCACCCTAGGCCTTTTCCAATTTCCTTCTCTCCAACCTAACCCCAGATTCCTAAATGCCAAATCACTCATTCCAGAAATACGAAAATACATCTTCCACATTCACACCACCCAAATCATCCCCCACAAAGATTATATCCTCATCAAATCGACGAATCGCAACCTCCACTCGTATCTCTTACTTTTTTTTTTTTTTTTTTTTTGGCGCTCATACTTTCCTCACTCCCTTGAGCACGACCTCAACACACAAGCAATCCCAGCCTCCTCGTTGTCCCCCACCTTCACTGATGTGATGAAGAAGACTGTCCTGAGATCTCAGCAGAGGAGATATCAACACTGGCAACGAGATAAATACTTATTTCCCAGAAAGCCTAAAACACGCAATGTTGTGTTCGAGAACCATCGAGAGTGGAGTCAAAATGGGATATACATAAATGCACTGCACACTTATCGACAGCTATTTTGTACTGTGGTCGAATAGAGATGGGGGGAGTGTTTTCTGAACTCAAATTCAATTCTACATTAGACATCCACAAAACCTGCCATATCTGCAATGACTTAGGTCCCATCTACCTCATGCGAGTCTTCACAGAGAGTGTTACCTCCACCAATCGCCACCTCACAGAGGGAACCCTGATTTACGCTATAAAGTTGAATCCTCCAAATCTCCCCCGCCTCCACCCCCCCCCCCCCCACCACACCCAGTCATGCTGTTGCCAAAAATAGTCTGTCTATAATAACCACCACAATCTGAAAAGTAAACATCCCCCCGTCTGTCCTCAATGTAAAGACTCATTCTTCTTCAGACAATGTTACAACCTCGCCTCCCCTTCCACCTGTAACACTTGCAAGGATGCCCACCCATCTACTCCAAGTACAAGGCTAAACTACCAACTGTCAAACCAGAATTAACAGTACCTGTCCATCCTATCCATTCCTATAACTCACTCTGCCCATCTCCGACTGCCAAAGACATCATCAAATTCCTCACCATTGTCCTCCAAAATATCCATTCCTACCAATGACCACATACCGTACAACAAATTTCTGATGTCGCCTGCTCTGTTTCCCACCTCAGTATCCAAGCCACGTACTCCTGAAACCAAGTCCACTATGTTTTCATGCATCTCGATACCCTCATTTTAAACTCTCCACTCCCTGACCCACACAAGCCACTCCGTAAGCTCCTATCACAGTGTGTCATTCTATATCACAACATCTGCTACCTACCCATGAACAAATCTCTTTTCATGCATACCCTACTCCAGCACAATGTTGATGCCTTCAACATTAATAGAACATTCTTCCAAACATATCACACCATCCAAATTTCTCCCTCTATCCTCCAACATATAGATAATCACATTTCCCTTGCCAGAGGTAGCGTTGCAATCGGCCACACATGGTCACATGAAGCTCCAGATGGAAGAACACAGTTCCAGTCTGTGGTGGGGTCACAGTTTGACCCTCTAAGTTCTCAAGAGTCTCAGTAGGCCAGGCCAGGTCTTCCAGCAATATGGTCAACTCCTCCCTGGAGGCAGGAGGGTCGCAGTCCATCTGTTTGTTACAGGGGACATCCACTCATCATCTGCCGTCTGCCGTCACAGGAGTGGGCCGATGTGGCCCAAGTGCAACTTGTCACTGGAGGCCGGCACGTGACAATTATCGAAAAGTTCGTTGCAGCAGTAGCGTGTCTCCCAATGACCGTCGGCAGTGATTCTCAGGCAACAACGCTGCATCCTCAGCGAAGCAAAGCCACCAAACAGCCGATTGAGTGGGATTCGACGTGAGCGGGACGACAGACACCTGTACCACCTGAGACAAAGGAAAATAAAACATTTACAGGTTGTTTCAGCATCTCTATGCAATCAAGAGCTGTCCTGTGTTCCTCCCACAGCCGCCAATCCAGCATCTCTGTACCTCTTTCGACTTCAATACTAACGCTGGTGCCCCACACCACGCTCCTAGTTTCCAGTACTTGGACACATAAAGACTTAAATACACCAATCACTGCACATGACACAAAACAAGTACTTCA
This sequence comes from Schistocerca nitens, assembly GCF_023898315.1. NCBI lineage: Eukaryota > Metazoa > Arthropoda > Insecta > Orthoptera > Acrididae > Schistocerca > Schistocerca nitens. The sequence goes on along the minus strand of NC_064615.1, from coordinate 586,603,588 downwards.
CTGCAAACACAACACATCCACTGGTCACGACTGCATCATATGTTAACACCTAAAGTAATGTTCGCTCTCCTTTCTGATCACGTTTGAAACTCTTTAGACCACTATCGTCTTCACAGGTTACTAACTTGACCTATGGAAAACCTCCAAGATCCTACTTTTCCTTAAACGACAGAAACGCCTACTGATGCGTCCTCCTGCCTCCCCATCTGCCACGTCTCAGTGTTCAGCGAGGTCGAATCAGTCGTCTGCCGACTTATCCATCAACACCTGAACCAACACTACCTCCTCCCATTAACCAGTATGGCTTCCGTCCCACCATCTCTTCTGATAACCAGCTCCTGCACCTTATGCATCTCCACTCCCACCAGCTCAACAACTCTAAATCCGCTATTTTGGTCTCCATTGACCTAGAGAAAGCTTTCAACCGTGCATGGCATTTCAGCCTCCTTTTCAAATTCTAGACTTATGCACTTACAATTAATTATGTCCACCTTATTGCACACTTCCTCTCCAATTGCCCTCCCTTTGTCACCATTAGCAACAACGCTCATATCTTTCCTCCCATAGCAGGCATGTCCCAGGGTTCTGTCCTCTCTCCTCTCCTCTATCTCCTCTACACGGCCAGTTTATCCTAGCTACCTTCACTAGTCCATCTCCTTCAGTATGCTGGTGACACTGCATTCCTCACTCTCTATCGTACACTCCAGAAATCCCAACGAGTGCTTCAAATCCATCTCAATCAGTTACTTCCTGGCATAACCAATGGCTCCTCAAGATCAACCTTACCAAATCACAGGCAATAATTATAGAACACACAATCTACACTTTCCATCTCCATGACTTCCACCCTACCATTTGAGACCAACCTGTCCAGCTAACTAATACACTCAAATCTTGGAATAACAATCGATTGGTAACTAAAATGGAAACTGATCTATTAATCGTCCAACAGAAAGTCCACAATAGACGAAAACTACACTCCTGGAAATGGAAAAATGAACACATTGACACCGGTGTGTCAGACCCACCATACTTGCTACGACACTGCGAGAGGGCTGTGCAAGCAATGATCACACGCACGGCACAGCGGACACACCAGGAACCGCGGTGTTGGCCGTCGAATGGCGCTAGCTGCGCAGCGTTTGTGCACCGCCGCCGTCAGTGTCAGCCAGTTTGCCGTGGCATACGGAGCTCCATCGCATTTAACACTGGTAGCATGCCGCGACAGCGTGGACGTGAACCGTATGTGCAGTTGACGGACTTTGAGCGAGGGCGTATATTGCGGGAGGCCGGGTGGACGTACCGCCGAATTGCTCAACACGTGGGGCGTGAGGTCTCCACAGTACATCGATGTTGTCGCCAGTGGTCGGCGGAAGGTGCACGTGCCCGTCGACCTGGGACCGGACCGCAGCGACGCACGGATGCACGCCAAGACCGTAGGATCCTACGCAGTGCCGTAGGGGACCGCACCGCCACTTCCCAGCAAATTAGGGACACTGTTGCTCCTGGGGTATCGGCGAGGACCATTCGCAACCGTCTCCATGAAGCTGGGCTACGGTCCCGCACACCGTTAGGCCGTCTTCCGCTCACGCCCCAACATCGTGCAGCCCGCCTCCAGTGGTGTCGCGACAGGCGTGAATGGAGGGACGAATGGAGACGTGTCGTCTTCAGCGATGAGAGTCGCTTCTGCCTTGGTGCCAATGATGGTCGTATGCGTGTTTGGCGCCGTGCAGGTGAGCGCCACAATCAGGACTGCATACGACCGAGGCACACAGGGCCAACACCCGGCATCATGGTGTGGGGAGCGATCTCCTACACTGGCCGTACACCACTGGTGATCGTCGAGGGGACACTGAATAGTGCACGGTACATCCAAACCGTCATCGAACCCATCGTTCTACCATTCCTAGACCGGCAAGGGAACTTGCTGTTCCAACAGGACAATGCACGTCCGCATGTATCCCGTGCCACCCAACGTGCTCTAGAAAGTGTAAGTCAACTACCCTGGCCAGCAAGATCTCCGGATCTGTCCCCCATTGAGCATGTTTGGGACTGGATGAAGCGTCGTCTCACGCGGTCTGCACGTCCAGCACGAACGCTGGTCCAACTGAGGCGCCAGGTGGAAATGGCATGGCAAGCCGTTCCACAGGACTACATCCAGCATCTCTACGATCGTCTCCATGGGAGAATAGCAGCCTGCATTGCTGCGAAAGGTGGATATACACTGTACTAGTGCCGACATTGTGCATGCTCTGTTGCCTGTGTCTATGTGCCTGTGGTTCTGTCAGTGTGATCATGTGATGTATCTGACCCCAGGAATGTGTCAATAAAGTTTCCCCTTCCTGGGACAATGAATTCACGGTGTTCTTATTTCAATTTCCAGGAGTGTACTAAGTGGCCTAACTTGGGGGTTACACCACTCCACATTCTTCCACACCTATAAATCCTTGATCTGTCCTATCCTTTGTTAAATGAATGTTGCATGTATCTCTGCCCCAAGAAATTTCTATCAGTGCCTCCTAATCCTGGAGAACCACGTCCTCTGTCTCGCTTTCCGAATTCATTCACCTTCCCCCATAAGAATCCTTTACCAACTCATCAAATTTCCGCCTGTCCTCATGCACATTGAACGCCTCCAAACAATCTGCACCAAACTCGACTTGCGACTGCTACGGTCACAGGTTCGAATCCTGCCTCGGGCATGGATGTGTGTGATGTCCTTAGGTTAGTTAGGTTTAAGTAGTTCTAAGTTCTAGGGGACTGATGACCACAGCAGTTGAGTCCCATAGTGCTCAGAGCCATTTGAAACAAACTCGACTCCAATAATCCTATCGTCTCCCCTCTACTTTCCAATTCTCCTATACTGCCGTGCTTTTACCAACGCATATTATCAGCCCTCCATCTACAAACCCACAACCCGACATTTACCAATCCTTCCAGCTATGGGTTCATCCCAAGCAATCCACCTAATAAGGGTTTCTTCTCCCTCCCATCCCCACATTTTCCTTACCCCCTTCTTTCCCCACCCACCTTTCTTTCCCCACCCCCTTTCCTAACAACTGTTATTGTCACCAATTCCAGCTTGTATTCCACCCCCTCTTCTGTCCCCCACCATCCACTCCTATCCCATTACTGCTATCAACCAGTCGTCCTTCGTTATACCACCACATTCCTACCATCCTCACCAGCCAATCTCTTCCTATTTAACAACTGACCCAATCCCATGGCATGTCCTTTCAGTTCCTAGTGACAGGAAAGTGTTTCTTTCACATATCAGCGAGTGTGCATTTGAACACGGCACAAAAAACATTCACCCTCAAGAATTCACCTTAGTACCATGGAACTACGCCTCTATCCTTCATAATGACCTCAAGAGCCGGTAAGTTTATTCAGGTAAACCACATCCATTTTAAGAGACTCATTGAAGATTAGATGACGCAGAGTTGCCAAAGTGCGCTTTGTCAATTGCCATGTGGCTTCTGTTGATTGAAATAGTCCCAGACATTTTTTTGTGAGACTAAGATCAGGTGATCTGGCGGATCAGTTCGGGTGCGACAAGGTGCCACGGATTTCGTAAAACCTGGAACGTAAATTACTCCCAACACACCTGAATGAGTGCGTCCCAGTCATGGCAACTAAAACACCACCAGAACATCAAAGAACCACCTCCCGCCTGAACTACAACCTGCACACACTGCAGGTTAGTTTCCTCAAGGCTCCGTCGCTACATTTGACGCCGTGCATCATTTGAGAAAAGGTAGAACGGCAGTTGTTGCACCTCTCCCTACGTCTCCAGTCATCAAACTGTTCTGTTTCTGTGCTGGAACTTAGAACATTGACAATATGAAGTGAAACTGACCTTGTTGCGGAAGAGCTCACTAACAGTGGCTACACGTTACGTGTCGATAATGTGTTCAGGTCCGCCGGCCGCTGTGGCCGAGTGGTTCTAGGCCCTTTAGTCCAGAACCGCGCTGCTGCTACGGTCGCAAGTTCGAATCCTGCTTCGGGCATGGACGTGTGTGATGTCCTTAGGTTAGTTAGGTTTAAGAAGTTCTAAGTCTAGGGGACTGATGATTTCAGATGTTCAAGTCCCATAGTACTTAGAGCCATTTTGTCTTCAGGTCAAATTTATTTCACTGAAGGGAACAAGGAAATTTCCATCCAGATTTGTTATGAAAGTAGGTCTTTATTACGTGCTACCTGCAACGGACGCTCCGTTCTTTTCTGTATCGGCTGTTGCGACATAATAAGCTGAAAGTGGACAGAGTTGCACTGTGTGCAGCCTCTTGTCAAGAAAGACAACAAGCTATCTGCTAGGCGTTCTGTTCATTTGCTAACAATGCTCTTGTAACTAACCGGTTACTACGGGTTATTACGTTATTATTGGGAATGCAAATACTTATTGCTTGTGAAGTTAACTTCAGAAGATTAGGGTCGCCACCGACTCTAACCATACAACTAATCGAAGGTTTGGTCGAGTCGGAAAATAAATTAATTTGATCACAGACCAAAAACTCACAAAAATGCATACGTTGTGAGGTCGCTTATAGCGGATACGATGTAATTAATAGTATTGCCCGTGCGCTGTTCACGACAATCAAACATATAAAATAAAATAGAAAATGCATGAACACTGCATAAGATCAGCTCCCAGCAACACACCTGAAAATAAGACTTAACCTAAAGAATTTGTTATGAAATACAAGGGGAGACTAATCACTGGACCTGTGCATAAGGAAACGCATTGGATGTGCTAACGGGAAAGCTACGAGGTGAGTGCCTTAGGTGCAAAAACGTAATCTCGGAACACAAGAGAAAATTGTAGATAAAATCATTTATTCCTAAGATAAGGATGTGAGGCATGTACACGATTCCTGATAACACGTGGGGGTATAGTGCCAAATTCCAACAATATCACATCACACAATCATGTTAACATTATCTAAAACAAACATGCGATCGGACAATTAGTGATGCCGGTAGCCCAACAACTACAATGTTCTACCACGTGGTCGGCTCCCCACGGACGAAAGACACATAAAGCACGGAAAATTTACGAGAAGGCAAAGCTTTAAATATTTAGAAAGGTGAAAGCTTATGCAGGCACAGCTGAAGGCAAACAGACATTCATACAGAAGCGAGTGCTCACGTCTTATTGACACCTTTGTGTGGTGCTCTTCCGGTGGATCCAAGTCTGCTATAGAAATTTACTAAGTAAAACATCTGCCAAAGTTTTGCATTCCTTGCTGCGACAAGGCAAAGCAATCTTTCAGAGTTGAAAAGCGAGATCAAAAGCTAACAGCTCTCCCCTCGCCAAGTAACAACGCGCCACGCGGTCAGTCTAACTCACCTTCTTCGACTGGAGCACAGCTGTGGACGCTTCCCGTACCGGCGCCAGACTGCCTTCCCGCTTCTTCTCCAGCCTCTTCCACGCTTCGCGTGGCCCGGAAAACCCAAAGATGCCATTTCCGCCACCAACCTAACGCAGGTGGATTTCTCACAAGTAGCGAAAACCTCTTTGCCTACTTGACCACTACGCGAGTTGGCTATTCTGTACAACTGCTGCTGAATCTGTACGACTGTCGCAGACTTTCTGCAGCAGACTACGCCACCGTCTAGCAACGTGACACACAACCACATTCATTCAATCACGCCACTATAAAAGTAAAGAGAAAAGAGAAACAAGGAAAAGAAAGAGCAATGGTAATGAAAATGGGCTACCGGACTAATGAAAGGTGGCTACAGGACCCTTTCACTCTTAGTACTCGTTGCATTCAAAATGTTCTCTAAAATTATGGTATTTAAGGAAAGGGTGAGGACGATTACACGTGAAAAATAAAACGCAATCAGTACTTATTTAATTTTCTCAAAATAGCAAATCTAACGTTTAAACTTCTTTTAATAAAGTTACTCGTTTTTTTTTCCCTATCACAGAAACCAGTCACTACTGAAGTATAAAGCTGCTATCAGTTTTACTTTTAAATTATTAAATCAAGATCGGTGAACTAACAGTGGATGAAATTTATTAACACCATAGACATACGACTGACAAACCGTCTCCATTACATAATACTCGCCATCACTGAACAATGAAAATTGACACACTACAATAATCGCTAAATACACGTAAAGCAATGTGAGAGATAACTTTTGATTGCTGAGTCGTTTCCGCATGAGAATTAAAACCTTTCCTGCAATAATATTCAATTCTTAGCTCTTCTCCACTTCTTTAAACGTTTCATCATCGAAATGGAACCACTAGCTGTGACGCAGAGCTGCCCACCTTGGCCGGTTAACCACTGTCGCATCGCGATCGAGACTCGTCTGTGATTCGCTCTCGCTGCTACTGCTGTTCCGCCTACAGAACGCTATTTCACTCAACAATGTTTTCTGTAATACTTAAAGCCAGCGTATCTTTTCATGTGACCAAGCTTTATAGATTTATCTATAGAAGCTGAAGTCTGCAACCGATCTGTTACACAGAAAATTGATAAACTATGGAAAATTATGTCTCAGTGAATTCATACAGTACAGTAAATCGCTACATTACAGATGCCACCGACAAACTATGTTTTATAAATACAATTTCTTCATGGTGTAGGTTTGCAATATGTGTTTCTCTAAGATTCTTATATAATAAAAGTCAGAGTGATGTATACGATTCTCGTATATCATAGAAAGTAGATGGCTATCTCCTAACACGAACCTTTCAAATGTTGCCTCGGAAAATCTCTGAAATGGGAATGTCATTGACGAGATGTAATACTCCCGTTTCTCTGTCATTTAGCGTGTTTTTAAAACCACTCTTCTAATGGCTTGGTTCAAATGGCTCTGAGCACTATGGGACTCAACTCCTGAGGTCATTAGTCCCCTAGAACTTAGAACTAGTTAAACCTAACTAACCTAAGGACATCACAAACAACCATGCCCGAGGCAGGATTCGAACCTGCGACCGTAGCGGTCTTGCGGTTCCAGACTGCAGCGCCTTTAACCGCACGGCCACTTCGGCCGGCACTCTTCTAATGCCGTGTTACATTGCAACTAATGGTACACCAACAAAATGGTATCTTCATTCGCAGAGTGGTCGAGAGTAGCCCGAAACATGATAGATCTTTTTTGCCGTTTTGCAAAGTCTTGAAGTCGATCCGTCTTACTGCGTCGATTCTGTACAACGGACGGTCACCTGCAAATCTCTTCACTGGCATGACATACATCTTTGGTGGATGGTTACTTCCTGGTATCAGTCCTACGCCTCTATAGCGTTCGAAAGCGACCAGTACGCTAATGTAAGGAGAGACCTGAATTTGTCTACTGAGTTTATGATGTAGCCAATATGATGACTGACGCCATAATTTATGATGCACTTGAGGACTATGAATCCCATAATCATATAAAGTAAGACAAATGGACACTGAAACACGTTTCTAAAGGAAGCAGTGGTGTTCGTTTTTAGAGGCTGGAATTCAGACAGAACATCCCAAATTTATTGTACTGCTGGGACAAGATCGATGAGCACACGCTATGTGATCAAAAGTATCCGGACACCTCCAAAAACATACGTTTTTCATATTAGGTGCATTGTGTTGCCACCTACTGCTAGAACCTCCATATCAGCGACCTCAGTAGTCTAGATACCGTGAGAGAGAAGAATGGGGCGCTCCGCGGAACTCACGGACTTCGAACGTGGTCAGGTGATTGGGTGTCACTGGTGTCATACGTCTGTACGCGAGATTCCCACGCTCCTAAACATCCCTCGGTCCACTGTTTCCGATGTGATAGTGAAGTGGAAGCTCAAAAATGGTTCAAATGGCTCTGAGCACTATGCGACTTGACTGCTGAGGTCATTAGTCGCCTAGAACTTAGAACTAATTAAACCTAACTAACCCAACGACATCACACACATCCATGCCCGAGGCAGGATTCTAACCTGCGACCGTAGCGGTCACTCGGTTCCAGACTGTAGCGCCCAGAACCGCACGGCCACTCCGGCCGCCGAAGTGGAAGCGTGAAGGGACACGTACAGCACAAAAGCGTACAGGCCGACCTCGTCTGTTGACTGACAGATACTACCGACACTTGAAAAGGGTCGTAATGTGTAATGGGCAGAATTCTATCCAGACCATCACACAGGAATTCTAAACTGCATCAGGATCCACTGCAAGTACTTTCACAGTTAGGCGGGAGGTGTGTAATCTTGGATTTCATGGTCGAGCGGCTGCTCTTAAACCACACATCGCATCGGTAAATGCCGAACGATGCCTCGCTTGGCGTAAGAAGCGTAATCATTGGACGATTGAACAGTGAAAACGCTGTGTGCAGTGACCAATTAGGGTAGACAATGTGCCGATCCGATGGCAGGGGGTGGGTATGGCGAATGCCTGGTGGACGTCATCTGCCAGCGTGTATAGTGCCAACAGTAAAATTCGGAGGTGGTTGTGTTATGGTGTGGTCGTGTTTTTCATGGAGGGGACTTGCACCCGTTGTTGTCTTGCTTGGCACTATCACAGCACAGGCCTACATTGATATTTTAAGCACCTTCTTGCTTCCCACTGTTGAAGAACATTTGGGGGATGGCGATTGCAAAAAAATGGCTCTGAGCACTATGGGACTTAACATCTATGGTCATCAGTCCCCTAGAACTTAGAACTACTTAAACCTAACTAACCTAAGGACAGCACACAACACCCAGCCATCACGAGGCAGAGAAAATCCCTGACCCCGCCGGGAATCGAACCCGGGAACCCGGGCGTGGGAAGCGAGAACGCTACCGCACGACCACGAGATGCGGGCGGCGATTGCACCTTTCAACACGATCGAGCACCTGTTCATAACGCACGGCCTGTGGCGGAGTGGTTACACGACGATAACATCCCTGTAATGGACTGGCCTGCACAGAGTCCTGACCTGAGTCCTACAGGGCATGTTTTGGAACGCCGACTTCGTGCCAGGCCTCACCGACCGACATCAGTACCTCTCCTCAGTGGAGCACTCCATGAAGAATGGGCTGCCATTCCCCAAGAAACCTTCCAGCAACTGATTGAATATTTGCCTGCATGAGTGGAAGCTGTCGTCAAGGCTAAATGTGGGCCAATACGATATTGAATTCCAGCATTGCCGATGGAGGGTGATACGCCGGCCGAAGTGGCCGTGCGGTTAAAGGCGCTGCAGTCTGGAACCGCAAGACCGCTACGGTCGCAGGTTCGAATCCTGCCTCGGGCATGGATGTTTGTGATGTCCTTAGGTTGGTTAGGTTTAACTAGTTCTAAGTTCTAAGGGACTAATGACCTCAGCAGTTGAGTCCCATAGTGCTCAGAGCCATTTGAACCATTTTTTTGAGGGCGATACGAACTTGGAAGTCATTTTCAGCCAGGTGTCCGGATACTTTTGATCACACAGTGTATATGAGGAACAGCAGAATGTATGTGTAGTGTCCGACGACACATGTTACGTTTTGGTCACAAGGCCCGACAGGGAATAACCGCAGACAACTAAATGTCATTCCTGAGGGGAAATCCCCAACAATTAAATCCCACCGACGCCGCGCTGTATCATGTTTTACTCCCATAGTTCGAAATTTGTCAACGAAGCATACAAGCGTAAAAATTAAAACCACTTTTACTCTCTCAGACGAAGGGATAGCATTAACTAACACAACATGAAGAGCTTAATTTTTCTTTCAAGAAGATTTTAAATTCTCATAAAATATAGCAGAAGGAGCAGCAGAGATGACGTTTTCTGGATAAATTCATTAAGAAAGAAGCTCACTAAAAGCTACAAGTTTTTGTTGATCGAGACATTTACACAGCACGGTGACAAGCATGAGGTGGAACTGTACTGGTTAACGGAGGATCTTACAAAAGTAAAAATGAAAATATATACTTTCCTAATTGGGTGTCAGCCTATGAATCCCAAGATACACGCCTCAATCTTCGGTACGACCTTATATACTTTTTCGTTTACTAATCACCTCTTTCACCTCTTGCAGTGTTTTTGTACGTGAAAACTGTCGAACTGCTCCGTGGATCGGAGTCAACGTTAAGCTGTAGGTCTCCTGTAACCCTGTAATTGGCTAGATAAGTCGATTCAGAGATCAGAGGGAGACAAGAGCATACTACGAGTACTTCCACAGGACAATGCCTAGTCAGGTAATGAGGTGTTCAAACTAATGTTAAGGTTGATGAGAGCGTTACCATACATTAACGCCGTGTAACTTCTATGAGTCACAACTTTTCTACTTTGTACTAGGCAAGCTACTTTACGTGTGCCCTATCTTAAAGTGGAGCAGAGATATAAGAAGAACTGCTAAAGGACAGGTGAGACACTTGGGTCGAATTGGAATCCAAGCAACACGAGGAGCGGCTGATTGACTACTCACCCCAAGAGCTTGCTCATTGCTACCATCTGAGTACTTGTAAGGTCTTCTCATCAACAAATCATGACGCATTGTAGAGAGTAATGAAATTATATACTTGGAGCTGGCAACGCCTACCAAACGAGCCTTGAACTTGTGACAGTATCACAGTTTCTCACATCACTGATCTATTTTGGAGACCATCTAAAATTTACTAACAGCTTATGATTGTGGCCCACTATACCTGCTGTTGCAGACAGGCCGACTGCTTTGCTTGTTGTATGGTCGACCGAAGTGATCCGCCTAGCCAACTAACCGCAATTAAAGTGTTTCGCTCCGGTGGCCTCGCTCTGACTCAATTGGAAATTCCGCGCTTTATTAATTCAGGTAAGGGTCTCCCGTAATTGCGACGTGCTTTAATCACCCTGGCATTCTGAACGTAGCTTTCATGCCTTGTCTTGTTTTTCGTTTTACCGTCAGTGACAAGAGTACAAAAAACAGAAGATAGTTACATTCCATAGATCGCTGTCTCGCTAAACGCTATTATGTTGCACACGTCCACTGAAAATGAATTGCCAACATTTCAGAAAAAAGCAAGTATATGAAGATATTCTGGAAGCTACAGAAAATTACATCAGGTCAACCACGCTTGAGGTCAAGAATTTTGCGTCAACACGTAAGTTTGTAGAAACAATAGCATACAATCATTTTGAGAAACAATATCTATACAAAGTAGTAATCAAAAAATACTAATAATCATTACAGATTCAGTCAGACGTAGAGGAGAGAGCGGATAGGTAAAAAGATTACACTGTAGACCTGTTAGAATGGGAGGAACTGCCAGATGATGCGACAGAGGAAGAAATAGAAATAGATTTGGGAGGCATACTGGTATCTGTTGCTACAGTCAGAGTTAAATAAAGCTGTGGAACACTTGCGATCAAACAAGGCATAAAGAGTAGATAACACTCGTCTGAAATTTCTAAAACCATTGAGGGAAATGGCAACCAGCCAACTAGTCAGATTGGAGAAACTTTCGTAAAAATTTCATCCATGCAATTCCGAATACAGCAAGGGCAAGTAATTACGAGAATTGACGAAGGCAGCTTAACGGTTCTTGCATCCAAGTTGCAAGTTAAACAGGCAAGCCATTGCATATTATTACACGTCACTTATACACTTTTGGTATCTGGACATATCTTTGCTCCCGTTGCACAAGGTGGAAAGTACAGCTCTCGTAAGACCTGCCTAAGTTATTGCTAATATGCTCACATCGTAACCCAGCCGAAAAGTTCGTTCCTGCATAAGCGAGAAACACATCCGCCTTGTCTGTAGGCGCTCTTTCGCTGATTCGATATATACCTCCGCTTATAGTGAGTTCAATAGCTAACAACAACGCGATCACAGCTGTATCCATCACACAAGTGCTGGAAATCCAATAACATAAATAATGCCTGAACATTATGTTATATGTTGACAAATATCGATATTTTGACGTATGAAGTGCATTGTCAAAAACAGAAAGTAACGTGATTTTGCAATATTGGAGACAGTTACAGAGAAGTTTAATTTACATAAAGTGTTACCACAACTGGCTGTAGGGAACGCCTAAAATTTATACAAGAGGGAAAAATAAAACTAGCCCTAAAATTTTTACGATAATACTGGTGCAGGACTGATCCCTATTAATGAACACCGCGGAAGATGCTGGACAAGACCACTGTAGACTTCGATGCACCATTGTTCTCGATTCATCAAACTGTGAGACAAGCGTAGCAGCTCTGCCTGAGGGATAGCAGTCTTCAGTGTTTTGGTGTAGCTCTTCCAATGTGTGAGAATTGAGTACACCTGACACTTCAATTTCCTCTACAGTAAAAATCCACAGGGAAGGGGAATACAGGTGATCTATGTGGTCAGGAGATAGCAATGCCCCTGCTGATTGTGAGACGGTTTTCAAGGTGGTATAATGCTGTTGCTCCACCTTGCTGAAGACATCGATAAATTCTTGCATCTTGTGTGAGTTGACTCTCATATGAATTAAACAGTTTATGGACATTCTAGTTAGCATTAACATTATGGCGAAAGAATCGAGTTACGACGTAGACACCAGACATTGCGCACTGAACATCAGTCTGGAAATGGAACACACCTTAAAATTATTGATGGAGAGATCCTGGTGCATAATGTCACGTATTCTGTGAATTTACATATACTGAAAGGCTGAGCCAGGCCTCATCTGAAGAAATGGAAAACTAACAATCCAAATGGCCTGAGTTCACTTCAGTCAGGGATCACCGGAGGAACTCAGCTTGTGAAAGTTCCTTTGGATGTTTCAACTCATGCACAATAGTAAATTTCTAAACATACAGATGCAGGTCCGATTTGATATTGTTACGACACAACGATCGATTAGTTCTCACTTGCACAGACAAACCACGTTGAGATGTCGTCGGACTTTGTTCCAGGTTTTCTTTCACTCATGACATGTTTTCTGTGTTCGACATCCTTTTAGATGGTTGCGGATTTTATTGGCAACAATCAGTCTCGAGGCGGTTTGCTACTAAGAAGGAATTCCGCAATGCGAGGTCACAAAGGCCATTGATAGTACTCGAAACCCCACATGTTGTCTACTGTCCAACCACAATTTTGGCTACTAATCGCAACAGAGGTCGGGACTGGAGGTGTCTAATGGTGAGTGCAGCATGAGGCTACAGAGCTTTGTTGAACTGCTTAATCGATGAGTGGTGTAGCTGAGAGACTTCTGGAACAGCTTGCATTGTTGCCACATGTATTCAAGAAGTCGGATCCAGGATGGTGGCTGTAGATTTGGCAATGTGGGACTGACGTCATGTTGGGGAACACCAATTTTTGCGGTAAAATAGGGCAATTGGGCTATCCCCACTAACCTTACCTCCCCCCACTCCCTCCTCTCCTAAGATGTGACCCATACACACAACCCATCCAGCCCATGGAAATGGCGATAAAAGATCCAATTTGCGCTGAGATGCAAAAGAGGGACTACATAATTCTATGTGGTGTTATCCTACTGGTGAATTGTATTGTCTGCCACACTCCTCCACCGCCAAGCCCACTTTCTGCCACCCCAACGCGACTTTTTTGAAGACCAACAGTTCTAGTCCGCAGTACAGCTCCCAGACGGAGCTCAAAACTGTCTCACAGCCATTCCTCCTCCCTTTCCGCTATGACCTCAACTCCCCCCCCCCCCCCCCCAAACACACACTTTTCGAGTTTCAGCTGCTTGTTTGAGACACTGTCAAAGAAAAACAAATTCCGGGTCCTACAGGTGCTCTGGCTTACATCACTTTTCAGAAACGCTGAGCGAGCTTAGTTTCTTTTTGCTGCTGGAGTCAGAAATATTAAGGCGCGTAAATTTTATTTTCCTCACTTTTCGAATCACAGTTTTGCAATGGAAAACGCACACTGGTGTCTAAGTACAGAATGGAAAATCAGAACAATTACGTATCTAAAAATTCGTGATATCTTTCGGAACCCGCAACAAATCGGGAGGGGGGGGGGGGGGGACGCAGACGCACAGCAGATAGGATGTCTAAAAGATGCTCCTCGAATTCTTAGATCTCTCCTATAGACGAGAAAAATGGCTGCAATTTTCGGGGAATTTTCGACGTCCTACAACTGCCAGTCTGGAGATACTCCAAAGCGACTATGGCGGGTGCGTTACAGCATCCCACTTGTACGAACAAGAGGAGGCTGTTCTGCCTGGATTTGTCTCTGAACACTCCAATAAAGAGGACACCACGTGACGCTCTGACGTCACGGAACTTTTTGTAGATACCTTGTTCTGCACCTGACTTGTTCGAATCAGTCTGTGAAGGCACCTGTGGCCCCCAATATGCTGCTGTTGGCGTGAGAGCAATGTCTGCTGCTTTCTACAGATTAACAGTCCGCTTACGTAGCTGAGTGGTAACGTGTTTGCCTACCTTGCAGGGGGTCTGGGTTCGATTCCCGGCAGACGTGGAGATTTCCTCCGCTCGTGGACTGGGAGTTATGTTGTTCTCATTATCCTCATCATCACCGACATGCAACTCGCCCCATGTGGCGCCACCTGAAATAAGACTTGCAACCCGGCAGCCGAATCCCCCAGGACAGGCCTCCTAGCCATCAATGCCACATGATCACTTCATTTTTTTAGAGATGGACAAATTACGAAAATTTCGGTGGAGTACTACGCTGTACAGATCGAAAAGGAACATACAGCAGTCATATTGCACTGTCAGTTAAACTCTGCAAAAATGGTCTACAGATCATGAAATATGGTAACTGTTGCCAAAGACAGGTAGTCTGGCATACTACTCTGCCACTATCTAGGAAAGCTTGAAATTTTTGAAGTGAAACCGATATTCAACCAGGCTATATCACCACAAACGATTGTACCACCGCATCATATCGCTACATTGTTGTAGTAAACACAATTCATATCCCGCACCATAGCGAATCATCAGTTCTGCATTCTGCATATGGCTGTCGACCACCAGACACTCTTACATCTCTACCGCGAAGACACACAGATCTCAAAAACGGAAACACATGCACAGTATATAGTCATAGTCACAGTGCTGGCCATCCGTCGGGGCCAACGGTCACGAGGCAATTGTCGCAGCATCCGATGACCCGATGTGCGATCGCGGCGCCCTCCCTGCATAGCGGTCACTCTCCAAACTGACGTACAAAGGATGGGATGGTTCCTCGTGCACAAAGGCGTCAGCGGAAGGCATTCTTTCCGGCTGGGTCTGCTTCCTACCGTGGTTTCTACAACGAGTTACGTCAATCACCAGTCTGGGATTACTGATATCAGCTACAACATCCGATCTTACGCGACAAAAAGCGACGTATTTTGATGCTTTTATGCTGAAATCATCTAGTTCCATACGAAAATTTCCACAGTTACATGTATTTTTTACATGAATTGCAGAAATAGCATACCATTTACGAGACTGTTCTCGACATCAACCACGCAGCAGTATTCTACCGATCGCCTGCACTTACCTAGGTTATTACAAAGAACATGCTGCAAACCACTGAACAAACAGAAGCAGATCTAATCTGTAAAGAGAAATAAATTGCATATTTACCGTCTCAAAAGTATCCGAAACTAGGTAGTTGAAAGTATAGCAACCATCGGATCCCGCTACTTAAGACTCATCCGTCATTCATTTTGAAGACATTGGATTACTCTCCAGCTGAGGAGATGACACCATACTTAGTCTGAATGTGTGCTCATTCCAGTCTAAGTTGGTAATCCGCACTAAACCACACTTTAACAACAAGACCTGCACGCACAAGATCAACTGCTCTCACATCACGAGACAGAGGTGGTGTTTCTTACTGACAGAATGTGGAATTTGGAAGCCTGATGAGTTTGGATCTTTTCCGAAGGAGATGAGATCCAGAATTAATCACTCGTTCTGTATTTTATGAGACATCGTTTGAATGCTTACAACAGTTTGGTGACCCGGTGCAACTTCTGCTTTCACAGTATAGATGTCTTCAAAAAGACTGATGTCACACAAACAACAAGACGATTCCGAAACAAAACTGATAGCTAGTGTCCCATCAGTATCATTTCACTGTGATTAAAACAGCATTCGCTAGGAAAGCACTGTTCTCCACTTCACTATGGTGATTGATTAAGGACCAGCATCAGACAGGGTGGAGCGAGAAGGGAACACGCCTTAGAGTGATCAACGTGTTAAGCACAATCACCGCTGCATCTCTTTGCGTGTTGAGGTTATTCTGGATGACGTTGTGTGTTCAGGTCATGGCTTTCTGTTTATAAATCTCATACTGCTTGCACACTGAAGAGTGAAGACATTTTTCAGTGCAAGAAACGGTCTGCGTGTTCACAGGGCGCCGGAAACCAGTATTTCTTGTTGACAACACGGCACATTCGATGGGGATGTTCTCAAAAAGCTCGACTTCGCGTAGAGTAAGATCAGTTGTGAGACTTAGCAGAAAAAACGATGTTTGCCAACAAAAAATGTGGAAACTTGATTAGTCTACAGAAGTATGAAACGCTCCGTCCCAGCAGGTGTGGCACTGTTCCTCTACTTATTTTAACGGCTTATTCTATCCAGCGGCATACAATGGACAGGGGAACTATAGGGTACTTAGAAAATGCAATCGTTATGGAACGTAATGTTTGACGGCATTCAGACCGTTAACATAGCCAGATATTATGAAATAACACATACAAGGGCAGTGTTACCAGACATTTTCTTTTACTATAGTGAGCCTTTATACATGCTGTAATGCACAAAAGAAACTGTTCTTTTATTGTGTGTGTGTGTGTGTGTGCTTGCGCGCGCGCCTGTATTTACGCTAAACACCCAACAGAAATTTTGTGTACATGAATACTATGCCATTTGACTAGTCTTGGTAACTAAATACCCGTTTCCGTCGAGAATGTTACAGTTTTGGCGGCATTCCCAATCTTTTACTGCATTACATCTTACGAAATAACACGTTTTCCAACCACATTTTCGTTTACTATAGTGCACTGTTATAAGAGATGGGGCATGTGTCATGATGTTGGGAAAAGTCCGTAATTTCACCATGTACTGATATTTGCGCTGAATACCGATGTATATTTCAGAGTACTTGGGGGGATGTAAGAAATAAGGAGGGGTGTCTCATGACACTTGTTAGCTCACTTCCAGTAATATTAAAATTTGATAGCAAGTACATGTGGTTGTGACTCTCCAAACGCTCCTCATGTGACACAGGTGCTGGTCGCAGCAGCCTGGCATGGCTTACTGCCCACCGATGTCCGCTTGGGGGCCGGCTGGATAGCGCCCGAGAGGTGCCACACACCAAGCCGGTGCAGCCACGTCTCCTCATCTTTTATTGCGATGCGTGTTAATTAAATATAAGGAGAAGGGAATAGGAGATCAGTGCGATGAGACGTTTTGTTCACGTGAGAAGTCGCCGAGGGCAGTGGTTTTGAATTCGATTAATCGAATAAAAAGCGTTGAAATTTCGGGAAAACCTTGTAAAATTGCAAAATTTTTAGGAAAATACCTAAAATTGACGAAAATACAGTGAAATAGCGAGAACTGATGAAAATACGTAAAAGTGAGGAAAATACGATAAAAATGTGGATGAAGGAGCGTAATTACATGTTTGTTTGGGTACATGAAAATCATTCCATTCCATTCCTCTCTCTGTTGTGGTGGCTGTGAGTAATGGAATGCACTGAGGGTTTCAAACAGCATGGTGCAGGTCAGTACTGGATTCCAATATTTGCATCATCCATTGAACCGTGGATCATTACAATTATATCCCAAGGACAGTATATACAGGAATATACCAATAGCCACTATGCATCACATCAGTGTATGATAACACAGCACTCGTCGCGAAATCTTCATCTACATTTATACTCCGAAAGCCACCCAACGGTGTGTGGCGGAGGGCACATTACGTGCCACTGTCATTACCTCCCTTTCCTGTTCCAGTCGCGAATGGTTCGCGGCAAGAACGACTGCCGGAAAGCCTCCATGCGCGCTCGAATCTCTCTAATTTTACATTCGTGATCTCCTCGGGAGGTATAAGTAGGGGGAAGCAATATATTCGATACCTCATCCAGAAACGCACCCTCTCGAAACCTGGACAGCAAGCTACACCGCGATGCAGAGCGCCTCTCTTGCAGAGTCTGCCACTTGAGTTTGCTAAACATCTCCGTAACGCTATCACGCTTACCAAATAACCCTGTGACGAAACGTGCCGCTCTTCTTTGGATCTTCTCTATCTCCTCCGTCAACCCGACCTGGTACGGATCCCACACTGATGAGCAATACTCAAATATAGGTCGAACGAGTGTTTTGTACGCCACCTCCTTTGTTGATGGACTACATTTTCTAAGGACTCTCCCAATGAATCTCAACGTGGTACCCGCCTTACCAACAGTTAATTTTATATGATCATTCCACTTCAAATCGTTCCGTACGCATACTCCCAGATATTTTACAGAAGTAACTTCTACCAGTGTTTGTTCCGCTATCAAATAATCATACAGTAAAGGATCGTTCTTTCTATGTATTCGCAATACATTACATTTGTCTATGTTAAGGGTCAGTTGCCACTCCCTGCACCAAGTGCCTATCCGCTGCAGATCTTCCTGCATTTCGCTGCAATTTTCTAATGCTGCAACCTCTCTGTATACTACAGCATCATCCTCGAAAAGCCGCATGGAACTTCCGACACTATCTTCTAGGTCATTTATATATATTGTGTAAAGCAATGGTCCCATAACACTCGCATGTGGCATGCCAGAGGTTACTTTAACGTCTGTAGACGTCTCTCTATTGAGAACAACATGCTGTGTTCTGTTTGCTAAAAACTCTTCAATCCAGCCACACAGCTGGTCTGATATTCCGTAAGCTCTTACTTTGTTTATCAGGCGACAGCACGGAACTACACTCCTGGAAATGAAAAAAAGAACACATTGACACCGGTGTGTCAGACCCACCATACTTGCTCCGGACACTGCGGGAGGGCTGTACAAGCAATGATCACACGCACGGCACAGCGGACACACCAGGAACCGCGGTGTTGGCCGTCGAATGGCGCTAGCTGCGCAGCATTTGTGCACCGCCGCCGTCAGTGTCAGCCAGTTTGCCGTGGCATACGGAGCTCCATCGCAGTCTTTAACACTGGTAGCATGCCGCGACAGCGTGGACGTGAACCGTATGTGCAGTTGACGGACTTTGAGCGAGGGCGTATAGTGGGCATGCGGGAGGCCGGGTGGACGTACCGCCGAATTGCTCAACACGTGGGGCGTGAGGTCTCCACAGTACATCGATGTTGTCGCCAGTGGTCGGCGGAAGGTGCGCGTGCCCGTCGACCTGGGACCGGACCGCAGCGACGCACGGATGCACGCCAAGACCGTAGGATCCTACGCAGTGCCGTAGGGGACCGCACCGCCACTTCCCAGCAAATTAGGGACACTGTTGCTCCTGGGGTATCGGCGAGGACCATTCGAAACCGTCTCCATGAAGCTGGGCTACGGTCCCGCACACCGTTAGGCCGTCTTCCGCTCACGCCCCAACATCGTGCAGCCCGCCTCCAGCGGTGTCGCGACAGGCATGAATGGAGGGACAGATGGAGACGTGTCGTCTTCAGCGATGAGAGTCGCTTCTGCCTTGGTGCCAATGATGGTCGTATGCGTGTTTGGCGCCGTGCAGGTGAGCGCCACAATCAGGACTGCATACGACCGAGGCACACAGGGCCAACACCCGGCATCATGGTGTGGGGAGCGATCTCCTACACTGGCCGTACACCACTGGTGATCGTCGAGGGGACACTGAATAGTGCACGGTACATCCAAACCGTCATCGAACCCATCGTTCTACCATTCCTAGACCGGCAAGGGAACTTGCTGTTCCAACAGGACAATGCACGTCCGCATGTATCCCGTGCCACCCAACGTGCTCTAGAAGGTGTAAGTCAACTACCCTGGCCAGCAAGATCTCCGGATCTGTCCCCCATTGAGCATGTTTGGGACTGGATGAAGCGTCGTCTCACGCGGTCTGCACGTCCAGCACGAACGCTGGTCCAACTGAGGCGCCAGGTGGAAATGGCATGGCAAGCCGTTCCACAGGACTACATCCAGCATCTCTACGATCGTCTCCATGGGAGAATAGCAGCCTGCATTGCTGCGAAAGGTGGATATACACTGTACTAGTGCCGACATTGTGCATGCTCTGTTGCCTGTGTCTATGTGCCTGTGGTTCTGTCAGTGTGATCATGTGATGTATCTGACCCCAGGAATGTGTCAATAAAGTTTCCCCTTCCTGGGACAATGAATTCACGGTGTTCTTATTTCAATTTCCAGGAGTGTATATCGAACGCCTTCCGAAGTCAAGGAAAATGGCATCTACCTGGGAGCCTGTACCTATTATTTTCTGGGTTTCATGAACAAATAAAGCGAGTTGGGTCTCACACGATGGCTATTTCCGGAATCCATGTTGATTCCTACAGAATAGATTCTGGGTTTCCATAAATGACATGATGTGCGAGCAAAAACATGTTCTAAAAATCTACAAGAGATCGATTTCAGAGATGCCTATAGTTTTGCGCATCTGCTCGGCGACCCTTCTTGAAAACTGGAACTACCTGTGCTCTTTTCCAATCATTTGGAACCTTCCGTTTCTCTAGAGACATGCGGTAAAATCTGGGGAGCCTTCCACTTATTTAGGACATCCCAAGAGCAGAATACCTGAAGTCTGTTCTCTATTCTGATTGGCTAAAAGATCTATGCAGACCTGTATATTGAAACATTTCTTGGAAGTGGCGGAATCGAGTCGTCTCGTGGGGATGAGACGTGTGGGGCTAAGGTGATGTTTTCGTACAACTAACTTGTTCCCTTCTACGATGCTCTTTCTACATGAAGTGTGTCAGTTTTTTCTGCTCTGGCATACGCCGACTTCGTGCAACAACGTTTGTTACATAATACAAGACGCGACGGCTTTTTAATTGGAGTTATGTCCTTTATTCCTCGACAAGTATGTGATAACTATGATGAGGTGGTGGGCTTTTGCTACTGAGAAGCTATGATAGGCCATAAGCAACGACACCTAGCTGGTGTGCGTGTGGACAATCATAATTTATTGGGCGCTGTGCGCCTATAAATTATAATCACGCTACCTTTCGCGAATGTTATGCTGTTGAAACGGAAAGTGACTGTGGTCAATATTCCATCATATCAAAATATGTGAGCGGGAAGCGATTAGAGAACTACTCCTGTAACAAATTACGTATAAGGGGAGAATAAGTTTGATGTGGGGAATTATAATTTAAGTGCATTGACGAGTATATCCGATTTTCCAAGTTAAATCTTTCATAGCCTTACGGGTAGTTTGCAAATTTCAGTGTAGAAATAGGGGAATCTATACCTCCCTTACTACCCTTCTATCCAATGAGATTCAAGAACAGACTGCATGTATTTTCAGTCAGCACTTCTGGAAGGTACTGCACCCTGCCAAGACTCTCTCAAGCAAGGGTTGTAAAGGACAGGCGACTGGCACTATGTGGTAATGAACAGCGCTCCCACATACTAAAGGGCTGGAAAGACATCGCCAATATCGGTTGGTGTACGGTAGTAAACATCGCAGTTAACCCATTAGGGTTATCCATTCATTTGGTAAACACTTGCAGAATGTACCAATGCAAGAGTTCAACTAAATTTGCGATAGGAAATAAAGAGGCGGGCAATACAGCTGTAACATCATAGATATTGAAAACGTCCTTTCATCGGTTCCTATGAGTAGACACTTGTATGTTCTACGTCGCCGCACTGTTAACTGCGATGTTTACTACCGTACACCAACCCATATTGGCGATGTCTTTCCAGCCCTTTAGTATGTGGGAGCGCTGTTCACTAGCACATAGTGCCAGTCGCCTGTCCTTTACAACCCTTGCTTGAGAGAGTCTTGGCAGGGTGCAGTACCTTCCAGAAGTGCTGACTGAAAATACATGCAGTCTGTTCTTGAATCTCTTTGGATAGAAGGGTAGTAAGGGAGGTATAGATTCCCCTATTTCTACATTGAAATTTGCAAACTACCCGTAAGGCTATGAAAGATTTAACTTGGAAAATTATGTTCAGTCATAATGAGGATACAGATTTACGTAGGAAATTGATATTTCTATAGCCATAGTCCTCATGACGAGATAGTTCCGATACTTTGCTCATTGTCAAATCTCATATAGGTACGGAACAAAGGTTGCTTTTTGTTCGACTACCTATTTGGGACAAGTCGTTACAAGTCTCTCTCTCTCACTCTGTGGAGTCGGTCCGGCAGGTCCGAGGGTTCCAGAAGCCTCTTGTTCGACTGTTACGTACACTGCCGTTCTCATTTTCCGCCTTTAGTTGGTTTGGAGAACATCGATTGTGATTTGTTGTTTGCATCGAGATGCTGAAACACCTGCGGAAGAGACATTTTCTGTTTCTCTAGACATGAGAAACAAGTGCGATTGTGAGTATTAAAACCTTAGCTGACTTTATGAGGTATAAAGATTAGCTGCAATCCGTTATATCATTAAAAAATACGTGTGGAACTACTAGTTTTCTGTATTTTCTAGTTTTCATGAAAAAGTCTTTGCAGGCGAGATAAGTTCCTATTTATTCAATGGTTTGCAGCATCTCCCACATGATGACCTCTCTATGACTTCAGCTCTCTAGAGGTATAATTTCCACTCTCTGTCTTCCGAATTATAATGTGCAGACGATCGGTAGCATATTGGTATGTGGTTGATATCGAGAACCGCCGCGTAAATGGTATGATATTCCGGCAAACCATGTGGAAATACATGAAATTCTGGAAATTTTCATATGGCACTCACTGATTACAGCACAAAAGTGTAGCACATATCGTAATATTTTGGGAGTGTAAAATCGGATATTGCAGCTGATATCGGTTTCGAGATCGGTAAATTAATTCGGGATTGACGAAGCATTTCTCATCGACAGAGCTCACAAAGTAATTATTCTTGTAATGCCAGAGCCTGGAGACGGTCGTAACTCGTTGCGTCAGCAAGCAGGCCTGGCGGAAGACAATACCGTTAGTGGGTGTCTTTGTGCCCCAGGAACCAGCCCAACCTTTCTACGCCAGTTTGGATAGAG
The DNA here is from genome assembly GCF_023898315.1 of Schistocerca nitens. Classification (NCBI taxonomy): domain Eukaryota; kingdom Metazoa; phylum Arthropoda; class Insecta; order Orthoptera; family Acrididae; genus Schistocerca; species Schistocerca nitens. Next base: position 586,580,579 of record NC_064615.1, on the reverse strand, counting down.
ACCGCTTTCTGCGGAAGGCGACATCATCGTGCATCAAGCCAGCATATGTTGCGGCGGTTGCCTCGTGACCGTTGGCTTCGGTAGACGGCGAAGCGACATCATGGGAGATCACTAACCCTGTTACTATATGTGGTACATGTGCTTATATTTTTGAGATCTGTGTGTCTTTGTGGGCCGGCCGCTGTGGCCGAGCGCTTCTAGGCGCTTCAGTCCGGAACCGCGCTGCTACTACGGTCGCAGGTTCGAATCCTGCCTCGGGCATGGATGTGTGTGATGCCCTTAGGTTAATTAGGTGTAAGTAGTTAAAGTCTGATGACCTCAGATGTTAAGTCCCATAGTGCTTAGAATCATTCTTTTTTTTTGTGTGCGTCATTCTCGTAAATAGCAGTGTCTGGTAGCCGACAGCCATTTGCAGGATCCAGAACTGATGATTTTGTATGATGCAGGATACGAATTGTGTTTACCACAGTCACGTAGTTTGTATGGCGTGGTTGTATAGCCTGGTTGGAGATCGGTTTCTGCCGGAAAATTCAAGCTTTCACCTACACTAGCCACGCAGTGTAACTGACTAAGTGCCTTTGGCGATAGTTTCCATATTTTATGATATGTAGACCAGATTTGCATAGTTTAACTGTCAATGCAGTATGAATGCTGTTTTTTTTCGATCTGTACAGAATTGTTATCTTCTGAAATTATCGTAGGTGTCCCTCTGTAGAAAGCAGCGGACAGTGCTCCCACACCAACTGCAGTATTTTGGCGGGTAAATTCAGTAAGAACTAATCCTCAATACTCCATTCACAGGACGTTCCATGATGTGAGAAACACTAGACATCCTTTGCGGGGGTACAGGAGCCCCTACAGACTGGTTCGGACAAGACAAGGGCAGAACAAGTCATCTACAAAAAGTTCCATGACGTCAGAGAGTCACGTGACGTCCTCTTCGTTCGAGTGTTTAGAGACAAGTCCAGGCGGACCAGCCCCCTCTGGTTAGCACAGGTGGGATGCTGACCCCCACCCATCATTGTGGCTTTAGAGTATGTCCAAACCCGCAGTTGTAGGACATCAAAAATTCACCGTAAATTCCAGCCATTTTTCTCGTCTATAGGACAGCGTTTCGAATTCTAGGATAATCTTTTAGACATCAGATGTGCTGTGTGTCTATGATTTTTTCGTATCTGTTCCCAATTTCGAAATATGTCATGAAATTTTGAATATATAGTTGTTCTGATTTTCCAATCTGTACTCAGACATCGGTGTGGGTTTTCCATTGTAGAACTTTGTTTCAAAAAAAGAGGAAAATAACATAAAAGTGCATTAACATCCCTGACTTTAGCAGCAAAAAGAAACTAAGAGCATTTAGCGTTTCAGAAAAGTGATGAACACCACAGTGGTATAGAAACCCGATTTTTTTTTCTCTCTGACAAGGAGCTTAAACTTGAAAAGTAAGGGCAGAGCATGGCGGAAAGCGAGGGGTAGGTGGCTATAGGATAAGTTTGAGCACGCTGTGGTAGCTGTATTGTGGACTAGAGCAGTTGGTCTTCAGACTTCGAGACAAATATACACATGTGCAATCGGAAAAAGAGGGAGGAGGGGTGCTACGGTCGCAGGTTCGAATCCTGCCTCGGGCATGGGTGTGTGTGTTGTCCTTAGTTTAGTTAGGTTTAAGTAGTTCTAAGTTCTAGGGGTCCCATAGTGCTCAGAGCCATTTTGGGAGGAGGGGAGACAAAAAGGGGGGGGGTATCGGCGGCGATTTGTGGCAGACAATCCACCAGTAGGATAACACCACCAAGAACACATTTCCTGCCAAAGTAAATAAATACCTTATGTGTTTCCTACAGCTCAGCACAGATGGAGTCTTTTCTTGCTATTTCCATGGGCTGGATGGGTTGTGGGGGGAGGGGGGGCTAGGTGATGTCATAGTAGTGAGGGAATGTTTGGGGGATTTAGGTTAGTGGAGGTAGTGTAACTGCCCTATCTTCCCACCAGCATTTGAATTTCCCACAATGTCACCTTGGCGATGTTGCCGTATTTGTGGTCCGTATCTTTAATTCGCCATCTTGAATAATTTGACAACAGTGCAAGCTGTACCAGAAGTCTATTAGTCTCCCTGATGCAACAATGCTACAGTGCTAGAGTTATTGATAAAAAGCAGAGCAATAGCACCAATAAACGAAGCAAGCATTGCATTTTGTCTACAACAACAGTTGTTGAGGTAGAAATTTCGTCATAAACGAACCCAAGGAATTGCGCGGATTGAGAAAGAAGTGGTAGGCGAAATATTACATTTCTGCTACATGATTCAGTGGAATGTGTGGTGTCGTTTATGTCGACTGGGAGGAGAATGTACATGAGGGGTAAAATGACGACGATACGTGCTTAAGAACCGAAAGGGATATTGAAAAAGATGTCGAGCCACGATGTTCGTCGTCCTTGGCAGTCAGGGATCCACAAATCCCCTCTCCAGTAGAACGTAGTAAAGCACATAAGTTGTCCAAGGAGCCGGTACGAAACATAATTACGTAAATGAAAGAAAACCCAAAACACAGTAAAAAAAAAGAAAAAAGAAAAACTACTTGTGTGTGTGTCAAGAATGTACAGGAAATGCATGATAGTGACCTACAACGTTATGCACATCGAGCTGCACGCGACATGGATACAGTGATATCAAGGGAAGCAGTAGGCTGCAGTAGGTACTGGGAGATGAAGAAGCTAGCACAGGATAGAGTAGCATGGAGAGCTGCATCAAACCTGTCTCAGGACTGAAGACCACAACAACAACAACAAGGGAAGCAGTGGATGGTTCCATAACTTAAACCGCGCTACATAGCTGGAAGACGTACGATAACGAAATTTCAAACAAAACGTCAACTTGACGATACGCAGCAAACTGGGGATTCGCCCCGACAATTTGTAAATGGGAAATAAATTTATCCCATCGTTCAGCAAGGAATTTGTTTTCAACTCCGATCAGTCAGGATTTGAAGAGGATATAAAAGGAAAGATGTAAATAGGTGCTACCAAGAGAGAGCTATCAAGATCAACTAACATCGGTGCCTTAACGCATTCGTGTACTATTATGCCGACTGTTAAATTGTGATTGGCTGGAAAGTTATTTATGCAGCGAGAAATTGGAGGTGCTCTGCCCCCTACGATTTTTTCTCTTGTGCGTCGTTTTGCAAGGGCGCTAGAGAATATTAGCGTCATAGCAAGCAAGAGTGGGAAAATGGCGTAAGAGAACTACAGCTATGGTATGAGCATTGCTTTTGGTCAGTAGCTGGTCAAAATAACTTGTTTTTCCTTGATTGCTCCTTCAGAGCAGACTATCCTATCGGAAGTGTGTGATATACAGCGCATACCACTTGGGACCACTTGACAAATTCCGCCTCTGCCTATAAAACGTTATCGCACTATCTGCAGCTACGCATTAAAGAATAGTCAGTTTCACGGTAAGCTCCAGATCAGACTGTGTCGCATCTGGTTGGATGCCATAACATTCCATCAGTTCGCATCAACCCATTACTCCAATACTACATAATCACTCTAAGAGTGGATACTGGGAGAGTTTGTTTATATTTTAAGTTACCACGTTGTGATCTTCAGTTCAGAGCACGGAGTAGTCCGCGAACCCCCCCCCCCTCCCCTCCCCCCTCCCCAGTTGTTAAATATTCTCATCTGCATAATGATTTAATTTTTGCTAAAAAACAGGACTTCTCAACACCGGTCTTTTAAGGCTTTTATTACGCCTTTAAATATAGAACGTATTATGTGGTCAGTATCTTGTTACATGAGACCTTCTGCATACCGAATAACAAGCATTTTTTCAATACATACATATATACATTACTGATATAAACTTCTCGTCATTGGCTTTCCTTGACAGCGTTCCTGGCAAAAAGACTTTTTGCGCCTTTGTCTAACCGTCAAACCTCCAAGTACATCTTCAGCTCCCTTGGAACGGCACGGTGACCAGGTGGAATACCTCATGCAAAAAATAAAATACGCAAAATGTGCCTTCTCCCCTCAAACATAATTAAACTTTGAATTCAGAAGGATTATTCTGAATAGCAAAAATTCATACAATTCCGCTAATAAAGCTAGTTCACCTACAGTCAAAATTAGTATGAGATTTCAATTCCACTCAACAAAATTATTTATTTCCAAACTTTAGAACAAAATATCTGGATAATCTCGTTCCCACACAATACCTAGCTGCAAGTCCTGTTTGTAAATATTGGGACAACCTGTGTTCTACCCTTCTCTACATTGTTCCAGATGTATCCGAGATGGCGGCGATGATGTCATCCAAGATGGCGTCGTGCAGACTTGGCAACAACACATGACGTTATCCAAGATGGTGGCGATGATGCCATTCAAGATGGCGGCTTTTGGCGGGAAGTTTGAATTTTAGCGGGAAAGTGCCACGCCCTCTCCCCCAGAAAAAATGGCAGGAAATTCAAATGCAACAGGATAATGCATCACACCACAGTTATCTCTATTAAGCTAAGAAAATCGCGATAACATAGTTCACTTGGCCTACTTCCAGTAACCTAAGTCACCCGACCGCCACTCCTTCCAATGAACTGGTGCCAAGTTTGAATTTAGGAAGTAAACAAAGCTCACACGGGGTTTCGCTGCTAATCTAAGAAAACAGCGCGAATGAAAGGACTCTTGTACTAACCTCAGTAGCCCGACCGCCACCTCCTCCTAAGTATTTGTGGGAATAAAAGGATTTGTAGATAAGTCTTTATTTAAACAATTGCATGCGGGTGTGTTCACCACTAGTTCCAGACTACAACTCACTTAGTACACAGCGTCACCGCCAGGGGACTCTACCATGACGTCAGCTGATGACGCGACTACCACTATTCAAGATGGCGGCATACATTGTGTTCATCACGAGCCCTAATATATATTGACACAATCAGAGAGCCTTACTGTGGTTTGGAATGAATTTTCATGAGTGTAAAGCCCACCTGGACTTTTAAGGAAATAGCTAAGAGAAAGCTTAGCCTTTTTATGGAGGATTTTGAGGAGAGAGCAATTGGATCAGCAGTTTGCAAACAAACTGTTTTTTGGAGATACGTCGACGATACTTTCATAGTGTGGCCCCATGGAGAAGAAAAGTTAATTTCAGTGTTTTCATCATCTTAACTCCATCCATGGGAATATTCGATTTACTATGGAACTAGAGGAAGATAGTTGTCTTCCGTTCCTGGATGTTTTGGTTAAATGGAAGAGTGATGGCTCAGTGGGACATTCTGTTTATCATAAGCCCATTAACACTGATTTGTACTTGCAGTCTGCAAGTTGCCATCACCCATCCCTAACCATGAGTGTACTTAAAACCCTTGTGCACTGGACACATATGGTGTCAGATGCTGAGAATTTGCCTAAGGAACTTGCACATTTAAGGACGGTGTTCAGAGACAATGGATACTCGAGTCCGCAGATTAACAGGGCCTTCTCAACTACAGCCAGGAACTGGGAAGTGGATAAAGAGGAGAACGTACCAGCCAAGCCCCTAGCTTTTCTTCCCTTAGTTGGAAATATCTCCTTCAAAATAGCGAGGATTCTTAATAATTTTCATGTGAAAGTGGTTTTTCGTCCACTTTCTAAGATTTCTGATTTGCTGGGATCGGTGAAGGATGATTTGTTACTGTGGAAGGCGGGTATTTACAAAATGCCAAGTCAATATGTTATGGCCTATATAGGACAGACAACATGCGCAGTAGAAGGGCGTTGTACGGACCATCAACGTTGCACTCGCCTACTGCAGCCCAGTAGGTTTGCAGTTGGGACTCTATTATCACAGAATCCGTTGAAATCCACATCGCGGGAAATCTGATGAATCGTGACAGTGGTTAGCAACTGAATAACGCGTGGAATTCCGTCATCTCCGGAATTTGCTCGAGACGATGACGCCAGAAGACTTCAGTAGCTGTGGCCAGCGACAATACCTATGGCAACTGAGTCTTGTAGTTCCACCAGTGAGAGCACTGTCGTTGGGCGGTGTGGTCCTTCTGTATCTGTGACTGAAATGCATGCGCAGCAGTACCACCAGCACCTATCGTCCCATCTACCTCACCTCTGTCTTCAGTAAAGTCTTCGAATCCATCCTCTCTCGTCATATCCATCAGCACCTTAATCAAAACCACCTCCTCCCCCTTACCCAGTGTGGCTTCAGTAAAGTCTTCAAATCCATCTTCTCCCATCGTATCCATCAGCACCTTAATCAACACCACCTCCTCCCCCTTACCCAGTGTGGCTTCTGACCCCCCTTCTCTGCCGATGACCAACTCCTTAAACTCATTCACCTTCTCTCCCTCCAGCTTAACTCCCTTCACTCTGCCATTTTTTCCCTCAACCTCCAAAATTCCTATGACTATGTATGGCATCCCGGTTTATCTTTGCCGGCCGAAGTGGCCGTGCGGTTCTAGGCGCTGCAGTCTGGAACCGCGAGACCGCTACGGTCGCAGGTTCGAATCCTGCCTCGGGCATGGATGTGATGTCCTTAGGTTAGTTAGGTTTAACTAGTTCTAAGTTCTAGGGGACTAATGACCTCAGAAGTTGAGTCCCATAGTGCTCAGAGCCATTTTTGAACCGGTTTATCTTTAAGCTCCAAACCTACGCTCTGCCTATCAGTTTTGTCCATCTGGTCGCTTCCTTCCTCTCAGGCCATCCTTCCCATGCCACCCTCCACAACACCAACTCCCACGTCCTTTATCCCACTGCTGGTGTTCCTCAGGCCTCTGTCCCCTCTCCTCTATCTCCTGTACACTGCTGATATGTCATTCCCACCTGTCCACCTTCTCCAATATGCTGATGATGCCACCTTCCTTGCTCTCTATCCTACCCTTCAATGGTCCCAATGCACCTTGACTTGGTGTAACCAGTGGCTCCTTCGTCTTAAATCCACGAAAACCTAGGCAATCATCATAGGCTGCACCAACAACTCCTTCCGTCTCCATGACTTCTACCTCACCCTTTATGGTCATCTTATCTAGCTCACCCCCACTCTGAGATACCTTGGCCTCACCCTTGACCCACTTCACTTGGACCTCTCACCTCCTGACCATCCAGCAGAAAGACCATTCCTGCCTCTGTCTCCTGAAACTCTTGTCTGGCTGGACATGGGGATTACATCCTTCCACCATCCTCCACACCTACAAATCCCTCATCTGTCCAGTCCTCTGTTATGCCAGCGTTGCCTGGATCTCCACCTCCAACCGCTTTTACAAGGCCCTCCAAATCCTCGAACGCCATGTGCTCTGCCTTGCCTTCTGTATCCACCTTCCTTCTCTCACCCGGGTCCTGTACAACCTCAAAACCCCACCTTCTCCTTTTCCTCCAACATCTCTGCATCCTTTACATTGTCCAGAGGCTTGATGCCTCCCACACCTTGGTTTCCTCCTTCCTCTCCACCCCACTGCCTGCTCCCATGCCTCTATCGCTGTATCCCTCCCTCTCTCCACCTCCACACCCTCCATATCCTTCATCAGGGCAATTTCAAGCACCTCCCCCTCCTGGATGTTTAACCTCGCCATGACATCTACCTTTCCTTCCAACTGTAACCTGGCCTTGTTCCCTCCCCTCCCCAAAGCCCCCCTTTACCTCTCCCCTCCTTCCCCCAGAGCGGTTTTTCCTCATCCCCCCCCCTTAGTCCTTGCAACCCCTTCTCACCTGTGTCCCACCATGTCCTTCCCTCCCGAGCCATCTTCGTCGCGCCCCCACCCATCTGCCCCCTCAATCTCCGCTTCCTCCCTTCTTCCCTTCTCCATCATCTCCATGCCCCTGGCACATCCTGTGTTTTGCTCATTGTCATCAGTCTGCTACGTCAGTGTTGTGTTCAGTGCTGTTCTCCTGTGAAAAAAAAATTGTGTGGAATCTTATGGGACTTAACTGCTAAGGTCATCAGTCCCTAAGGTTACACACAACTTAAATTATCCTAAGGACAAACACACACACCCATGCCCGAGGGAGGACTCGAACCTCCGCCGGGACCAGCTGCACAGACCATGACTGCAGTGCCTAGACTGCTCGGCTAATTCCGTCAGTCAAGACCTGTTATTTTAATTGTGTGCTGGACTTGTACATGGTGTTACTGTCAGCGATCGTTCTGTGCTACGCCGTCCATCGATACTTTAATGCAGCAGTCATACTTCGCCTTGTGTTCTTTTAATTGTCCCACTGTGTGGTTTTTTGTATTCAATACTTTTTAAGGTTTTTGTGCTCATTTTACAGTCGCCCCCTTTCTGTCTGTTCTCGTCAATTATGTTCCCCCTATTTTGTATTTTTGTACACCATATTTTCTCCTTTGTAATTTTAAATGTCATCTGTTGTATCATTATTGTCTTTTGGCTGAAGAGCAGCACATATGCTGCTGCCAGCCTACCCCATACAGGGAATTGAAATTCAATAAAGAAAAAAAAAGTCTTCACCAGTCCTCGTTCGGCTCATCTGAAGATGGCTGGCAGTTGTCCAGCCGAAATATCGTGCAATGAAGTTTATGACGACTGGCTGCAACCCGAAATCTTTTTCAACAGTTGATTCGCCAGTAAAATTTCAAATTTTGTATAGAATTGATTTTAATTTACTTCTGTGACATTGTTATTAATTTTCCCAGTGTGTGTGTGTGTGTGTGTGTAGTAAATCACGTCTCTGCAGCACAGTGTTTGGCATGTGGCTGATTAGGCCGATTTATTTATTGGATCATATTAACTACATACACAGCTACTGAAATTTTTGAAATAAAATACTGTCAAATGTTAAGGGAAACAATTAGTGTAAAAGTAAAGAATAAAACAGATTAGAGAAGATTTTGGGCCGCCTTTGAATGCTGCCCAAAATTACTAAAATCAAATGGGGTACCAGTTGACAATTTAAAATTCAGTTAGAATGTTAGAGTTCTGAGGAGTACAAGAAGATACTTGTGGATTATGTAGACAGCGCAATTTGCTATTGTGTGCCATTAACATGTCATTTATACCCGGAGGTGTAAGAAAGAGCGAAAAATTTTTGAACAGAAAACCCTTGAAATATCAATAAAGAGGACGTGTATTCTCAATCCGCACCTCATTTGCCATACGTGATTTCTAGCATCATTCAAAGGCATGTAAAACGTTTGTCTAATCTATTTTATTCCTTACTTTTAGATAAATCATTTCACTGAACATTTGACCAAGTTTTTCAAAATATTTTTTATTTTGAAGTTTTGTTCAGAAAACATGAAATACAAATACATTTAAGCATCGATCAGTATTCTATTTTCATTAAGAGAAATTAGATCGCTTATCTGTGTCAGTGCCTGCATTACTCATTCAGGAAATTCTGATGTCTGTCCTTCTCACACGCTTCTCTGCCTTCAGCGCTGCTGGAAGATCTTCCACACATTGGACATGTCTGTGGTGGTCGTTCGCACTTGTGTACCTCAGATGGTGCCTGCCTATGTTCTTTTGTTCTCAGACCGTACTGAATTTAGTGCTTAGTTCGAAGGAGGCGCTTTTGGCAGTTAAGAGTCACAGCGATGTAACTTTTTATAGGCGAAACAGCTAAGCCTTCAAGAGATCAATTTTTCTAGACCTCGTTCGCGATCACATCGTGTTCTGTTCTCGTACATAGTACATGATCTGAAGGAAGCCTTTTTGGCAATTAAATACAACTTTTTATGGGCAAAATGGATAGGTACAGAAGAAATGATCTTCAGACTAAAAACAAAAACATACGTCGTGATACGGGTTGGAACCAACTTCTTCCAATTACTAATGACTCATACACAACTAAAGCCACTACACTTTCTCGCACAAGTATTCGAATACCCTCAGTTTGGCCTGCAACTTAAGGTTGGTGCAGTTAAGTTGTGGAGGAGAGGTTCTGAGGCTGTGGAGCGGAAGCGGTACTAAATTCTCGCTTTCGCTGGCGCTAGCGGAGTCATTGTTGACGCAGAAGTCTTAAGTGCCAATTAGCGGCTCTCTCCGGGCCTCCTTGGAAACGCTCGGGTTGCGGCTGGGCGCGCCGGATTGTCGGCATTCTGGGGCGCTTGCGGCCGGAGAGCAGGGACCAAGTCTGGCTTCTGTACTGAAGGCCGCGTCGCATTTCCAGACGAGAACCGCCTGAACATAATCATTAATGCGGACAGACTGGTGCATCGTCCAGTCCCTTCATATTTCAGCCAGTAACAGTTTCCTACAAGAATACGAGGAACAGCCATCTTTGATTCGAATTTCTTAGAAATACACGAATAACAAGGTATGCCAATGTTGGTACGGTATGGAAAGTATGAATTAAAGATTATGTGATTCATTCGACGCACAATTCCCCAAAATTGAGTCAAATAATCAAACTTGCACCCAGGCGATCGAATAACCTTCGTTGCAATAAAGCAATACTATTACTTTATTTCGTTCTAAAGTATGATAAAATATTTTATCTAACAGATTAAGTGATCGCAACTGAAAGCAGAAACTTCGGGAATGACATCACAGAAAGTACCGTTCTTGTGAAACACAACTATCTCTTTATTCACACGAATTAATGAGTGCTTTCGACGGCGGATCTCAAATTGATTATCGTACCATTAGATTCGTGATTTTCTGGCTGAAAGCTCACAATTCGTTGCAAATGATAGAAAGTCAGCTGGTAAAACAGAAGTGATACCTGGAATTTCTCAAGAAAGTGTTAAATATTCTCTGCTGTTCCTCATCTATGTAAACGATTTAGGAGACAATCTGAGCATCTCTCTTAAATTGTTTTTGAAGCTGAGGCTATCGTTTACCGTCTAGTAATTCATCAGAAGCTCGAAACTAATTTCAAAATGACTGTGACAAGATATCTGTATGGGGCGAAAAGAGGCAATTGACTGTCAACGATAAAAATTGTGAGGTTGTGCACATGAATATGGAATTTTCCGTATTTCGATTCAAGATGATTTTGACAAAATTTCTATTTGGTGTGATGAAAGGCACCTGGCTTTAAATGTAGGGAAATGTAAGTTAATGCTGATGTGTGGGCAAAAACAAACCCGTGATCTTCGGATACAGCCTTGAAAAGCAGCTGCATTCGATTAGGAGTGGAAAGGCGTCTGGACCAGATGATATACCTATTAGATTCTATAATGATTATGCGAAACAATTTGCTCCCCTTCTAGCAGTAACTTATCAGAGGCCGCTTGAGCAAACGAAAGGTACCTAACCACTGGAAAAAAGCGTTGGTCATTCCCGTTTCTAGGAAAGGCTGTAAGACCGATCTACACAATTATGGACCTATATCGTTGACGTCAATCTGTTGTAGAATTATGGACCATGTTTTGTGCTCAAGGAAAAATGAACATCTCCTCTATAAAAATCAACATGGATTCCGCAGCCGGCCGTAGTGGCCGTGTGGTTCTAGGCGCTGCAGTCTGGAAGCGCTAGACCGCTACGGTCGCAGGTTCGAATCCTGCCTCGGGCATGGATGTGTGTGATGTCCTTAGGTTGGTTAGGTTTAACTAGTTCTAAGTTCTAGGGGACTAATGACCTCAGAAGTTGAGTCCCATAGTGCTCAGAGCCATTTGAACCATTTGATTCCGCAAACAGAGATCCTGCGAAACTCAGCTCGCTCTGTTCCTCCATGAAATCCACAGCGCAGTGGACAACTGCGCTCAGGTTGGTGTCGTGTTCCTTGATTTCAGGAAGGCATTCTACGCAGCGCGCATTGCCGTTTAATTAAAAAAATACGAGCTTAGGGAGTATCGGAGCAAACCTGCGAATGGATGCAAGACTTCCTTGCAGATAGATCTCAACGCATCGCTCTTAACGGAACTAAATCGACAGATGTAAAGGTAATATCCGGAGTACTACAAGGAATTGTGATAGGGCCGTTGCTCTTAACAATATACACACATCAAAAAAAGTTTTGCATCACCTCGTTTCGGAGAGTTCCCGAACCTATACAGAAAAATGGAATAGCGATCAACATAAACATCATTTCCACCCTTCTCACATTGCCTGTTGTGCCACCATACTGCGAGACCTTCAGAGCTAGTGGTCCAGACTGCTGTACACACCGGTGCCTCTAATACCCAGTAGCACGTCCTCTTGCATTGATACAGGCCTGTATTCGTCGTGGCATACTATCCACAAGTTAATCGAGGCACTGCTGGTCCAGATTGTCCCACTCCTCAACGACGATTCGGCGTAGATCCCTCAGAGTTGTTGGTGGGTCGCGTCGTCCACAAACAGCCCTTTTCAATCTATCTCATCCATGTCTGTAGAACATGCTGGCCACTCTATTGGAGCGATGTCGTTATCCTGAAAGAAGTCATACACAAGATGTGTACGATGGGAGCGAGAATTGTCGTCCACGAAGACGACTGCCTCGGCAGTATCCTGCCAATATGGTTGCACTACCGGTCGGAGGATGGCATTCACGTATCGTACAGTCGTTACGGCGCCTACCATGGCCACCAGCGGCTTACGTCGGCCCCACATAATGCCACCCCAAAGCAACAGGAAACCTCCACCTTTCTGCATTCGCGAGACAGTGTGTCTAACGCGTTCAGCCTGACCAGGTTGCCTCCAAACACGCCTCCGACGATTGTGTGGCTAAAGGCATATGCGACACTCATTGGTGAAGATAACGTGATGCCAATCCTGAGCGGTCAATTCGGCTTGTTGCTGGTCCCTCTGTACAGCGCTGCATGGTATCGTGGTTTCAAAGATGGACCTCCCCATGTACATCGGAAGTGAACTTGCGCATCATGCAGCCTATTGCGCATAGTTTTGGTCGTAACAGGACGTCCTGTGGCTGCACAAAAAGCATTATTCAACATGGTGGCGTTGCTGTCAGGGTTCCTCCGATCCATAATCCGTAGGTAGCGGTCATCCACTGCAGTAGTAGCCCTTGGACGGCCTGAGTGAGTCATGTCATCGACGGTTCCTGTCTCTCTGTATCTCCTCCATGTCCTAACAACGTCGCTTTGGTTCACTCTGAGACGCCTGGACACTTCCCCTATTGAGAGTCCTTCCTGGCACATAGTAACAATGCGGACGCGATCGAATCGCGTTATTGACCGTTTAGGCATGGTTGAACTATAGACAACACGAGCCGTGTACCTCTTTCCTGGTGGAATGAGGACGGGAACTAATCGGCTGTCGCACCCCCTCCGTCTAATAGGTGCTGCTTGAGCCGTGGTAATAATTGCCTTTTTGAAGAGCACGCCGCAGCGCGTAGTGTGAAGCAGTCGCCCTCCAGTTTTGCCGGTGGCGCCGCTGTGGCAATCGCAGCTTTGGTGTCTCCCTCTGGTGGTAAAGGGGAAAGGTTGCCTGTTTACGTGCATTTAACGGGCGCTATGAGCTCGCCAGTAGGTCAGTCTGGGTGAGTCTCTCGTCCCCAGCTTGCTAGTCTGTCTCTCGTCCGCATTTGTTAGGCAGTTAGTGTCTGTCTGTCATTCGGAGTGCTAGCATGTCTGTCGTTCGGATCAACCTTTAAAGCCGGCGAAATGAGAGAGTTTCCACTCCGCCAGTAAGAGGAATCAGCGAGTGGTCGTCCTGTCGGGGCTTAGTTCCTGCATCTGAGTCTGCGCGTTAGGCCGCCAGTCTGCTCGAGTTTGCTCAGGCAATGGTGATTGGCGGTTGGATCGATCAGTTGGTCGGTCGCGCATTCAGACTCAAGATGACTTACCGTCTTTTTTTTTTTTTTAATCTAATTTTGTTCGCTTTTGTTCGTTGCATCTGCTCGGGGCGGACGTCGTAAGACGTCCGTTTAAGTTCTTTGTTGATCGATTAACTCAGTTTTTTTATTACAGAGGGCAGCTAACCCTCTGACCGAACACGCTGAGCTACCGTGCCGGCAGCAAGACCACGAGCTGCGGACGTCTTGAGCGTCGGCGCATGTGAAGTCACCACGTGAGTCCAGTGGGCCGCGGAGTATACCGAGGGGTAGTGACTTCGCGGTCGACACGCGAGCAATAGGAGTCAACCCACGACATCAGTCTGACCGATACGAGCTGCGACGCCGTGAGACGGGAGATCGGCGCGCCTTCCTGCGTCCGTTGGAGCTGCTGGCAGCGGACGGTTCGGGAGAGCGATTTGGGGGTGCTGCACCAGGTCTTCTCGAGAAATTGCAGTTTATTAGAAGTTAAGTGATTGTTGATAAGTTGTTTGATTTACTCTTGTTAAATTCTACTTGTTTTCTTGGTGAGGTCACCAGCCGTTTTGCTTTGGGGTCGTCCCACCATTCTTCTCCGTTTGCCCACCCGCGGGAAGGTGGTTGTTTATAAATTGGGAGGTCCGTTTTTCCCTTGTGGAGTACGGGCGTGTTAGAGCAACCTGCGGTTCGGGTTGTTCGGTAATCTGCCTATCAATCTACCGTACGTTAGTAGCTGCCTCTGCCATGTTTGTCGGATTTGGTGTGTTAACGAATTTATTGCTTGGCGTGTAAGGGCCTAATACCTTAAATATGCTTTGATCTTTGGAAACTTTGATGTTATTTCCTATGATCTTGAGAGGCGGTATCTGTGTACTGTAAAGCATCTTAACTATTGTTTGGCCAACCTTGTAGAATTTTATATAAGATTTGCATTTCATGGGCTTTTATTTAAATGATCATTTTAGTATATAAAGTTGCCACCCTTTCACCGTAAGACCTTTCTTAGAAGTTAAAATCAAGTTGCATCTTCGGTGGCAAGGTTAATATTTTAATTGTTTGTGTTTTGTACCATTTCCATCCCTTCTACAGGGGGTGCATAGTTTGTGTGCTTGTAAAATTGTCAAAACTCTTAGTTTAAAGTTATCTGGTGTGTTGCAGATTTGCACCAGTGTAGTCTTTCAGAGGCTGTTGTGAGCGGTCGTAACTACGGCCGTGTCAAAATGGAGCGGCAAGGTTCCCTGCCCGAAAGCTCAAACAGTCAAAACATGTTTTTTTCTGCCTCTGAATAAACTGTAACTTTGATATTTAGAGGGTGCTATCTGATTATAATCTTAAATCTGTTTCTTTTAAAAAATGCTTTTAGGCGCTATTGAAGTGCGCAAAATTCCCATTTGTTAAAAGGAATTAGGTTATGATATCCTCAGTTACTCCCTGGCAACTACTTCCATGCTTACATAGTGTGATTGAATGTGTTAATGTTCTTGATGAATCGCTAGTAAATAAAATAAATTTTAAGAATATTCTTTGAAAACAAAACACGGTTCATACTCATGAATGGGGGTTTACATCTTTAAGTGAATTTAGTGACATCTCTGAACAGTCAAAGGGACAGTGTCCACAACGAACGTCTATCTTCAGAAGTTCTGGGAACCGGGGTAATGCAAAACTTTTTTTGATGTGTGTATATAAATGATCTAGTAGAAAGCGTCGGATGCTCTTTAAGGCTATTCGCAGATGATGCAGTTATCTATACCGAAGTAGCAACGGCAGAAGGTGGTAAGAGTCTGCAGAACGACCTGCAGAGAATTGATGAATGGTGCAAGCTCTGGCAGTTGACCCTGAACGTAAATAAATGTAACATATTGTGCATACACAATCTACTACTGAGCAGCTACACTACTGATGAGAAACAGCTGGAGACAGCGTTTGCCGTAAAATATCTAGGCGTAACTATCGAGAGCGACCTTGAGTAGAATGACCATATAAAACAGATAGTGGAAAAAGCAGACACCAGACTCAGATTCATCGGAAGAACCTTAAGGAAAAGTATATCATCCAGGAAATAAATGGCGTATAAGACGCTTGTTCGCCCGATTCTTGAGTATTGTTCATCAATCTGGGATCTCATTCAGATAGGACTTATAGAGGAGATAGAGAAGTTCCAACGAAGATCGGTGCGTGTTTCGTCTCGGAATCGAAAGTCCGCAGCCCGTGGTCTTGCGGTAGCGTTCTCGCTTCCCGCGCACGGGGTCGCGAGTTCGATTCCCGGCGTGGCCAGGGATTTTCTCTGCCTCGTGATGACTGGGTGTTGTGTGTCTTTCATCATCATTTCATCCCCATCGACACGCAAGTCGCCGAAGTGGCGTCAACTCGAAAGACTTGCACCAGGCGAACGGTCTACCCGACGGGAGGCCCTAGCCACACGGCATTTCCATTTTTACCTGGCGAAAGAGCATTATGAGATTCTAAACGATCTCCACTGGCAGATGTTACAAGAGAAGGATTGTGCATCACGGAGAGATTTACTATTGAAAATTTGGGACAGCACTTTTCAGGAGGAGTCGATTAACGTGTTACTTCCACCCCCACCCACCCACCCCCCACATGCGGTTCAGCATTGACCACGAGGAGAAAATTCAAGAAATTAAGAGACAATACAGAGGCTTACCGACAATACTTCTTCCCACGCACTTTTCGCGAATGGAACGGGGTTGGAGGGATCAGATAGTGGTACGGAAAGTACCCTCCGCCTAGGTGGTTTACGGAGTATGATGTAGATATAGATTTAGTAGTGGTTCATGGTACATTCTGCCTCGTACCGTACGTGACTTGCGAACTATGTATGTAGATGTAGATGTAGAACTAAATACCCACGGATTACAAACACGAAGACCTTAAAGTAGAGCGATCATATAGAAACTGTTGTACGGAAGGAGAACCAAAGACTGCGATTTATTGACAGAATAGTTAGAAGACGTGACAGATTTGTCAAACAGACTTCCTGCACTACGCTTGTCCGTCATCTTGGGGAGTATTGATGTGCGCTGTGGGGTCCTTACCGGATAGAACTGACGGAGCACATCGAAAATATTCAAAGAAGGAGAGCTCGTTTTGTATTTTCTCGAAATACGAGAGTTTCCGCATATGATACAAGTGGTGGGAATTAGTAAAACGAAAGTCTCTTTCGTTGAGCAGAGATCTTTTCATGAAACTTCCTCCTCCGATTCCTTCTACATTGTAAGAAATGATGACCGTAAAACGTAAGATAAATCGGAGTTCACACGGAAAGATTTAAATATTCGTTTTTCCCGCGAGCTATTCAAGAGTGGAACGATACACAAATAGTTTGAAGGTGGTTCAATGAAGTACTAACCACCTACATGTGAATATTAGAGTAGTTTTGCTCACGTAGATGCAGAAAATACACTACGCAAACAAAACTGAAATGAGAGAAACAATAATTAATAATTACAAGATTGTGAAACAAATAATTCGACTTCCATTCCCCATATCGCAAGTGTTTGTTACAAGCACTCCACTACGACGTAACACGCCTCGTAACATTACAGATGTTACGTATTTCCGAACATTAAAAAGAACTACTGCAAAATGGCAAGACCTGTTTTTAGTCCTCGTCTTACTTCCCACTGACATCAAGTACGTCTCAGTCTACAGTCTCACAATTACATACATATGTTTTAGAGAGGTTTAAATTTACCTGAATACTCAAATATTTTTCTCCTTTTCTTATTTTCAGTTTATGTTTTTATTTTCGTAGTGCTTTAGTTGACAGTTAGGATTTAGAAAATGGACCGTACAAAAATTATTCACCTCAGGACACATTCCCCTAATAATATTTTACACCGCTTCTAGCCTTAGTAATACCTCCTATTCGACGTGGAGATGAGCCGACTAGTTTCACCAGATATACCACATCCAGATGATTAGATCCTAGAGAACGAGCGATTTCCATGGATGTTGACTGCTTCTTTACGCACGCTGTTCCAATTAGCACCAGACTTTCTCTTTGGGGTTAAGTTCGGGTGATTTAGTGGGACAGTCGAAGTCTGGAGCGAAATCGACATTTTAACTCACCCGAGAAGTGTTTCACTGGCTTCAAGTCCGAACTTTGCGCCGGTCAGCTATTTCAGGAATGTCACTGTCCACAAATCACTGTCTCACAGATGGCGGTTTACGACACGAATTATTGTCATGTCGATTCAAACAATGATCGTCTCTCAACCATTCCTCTACTACAGACAATAAGCAATGCTGCAAACTGTGTTTATATCCTTCAGCAGTCAGAGTTTTCTTAAGAGCAGGATGCCGCTCTTCCATAAACTGTATGTGATCAAAAGTATCCGAACACACACAAAAACATAGGTTTTTCATATTAGATGCATTGTGCTGCCACCTACTGTCAGGTACTCCATATCAGCGACCTCAGTAGTCATTAGACATCGTGAGAGAGCAGGATAGGGTGCTTGCGGAACTCACGGACTTCGAACGTGGTCAGGTGATTGGGTGTCACTTGTGTCATACGTCTGTACTCGAGGTTTCCACACGCCTAAACACACTAGGTCCACGGTTTCCGATGTGATAGTGAATTGGAAACATTAAGGGACACTTACAGCACAAAAGCTTACAGGCCGACCTCGTCTGTTGACTGACAGAGACCGCCGACATTTGAATAGGGTCATAATGTGTAATAGGAAGACATCTATCCACACCTTTACACAGAAATTCCAAACTGCACCAGGATCCACTGCAAGTACTATGACAGTTAGGCGGGAGGTGAGAAAACTTGGATATCATGGTCGAGCGGCCGCTTATAAGCCACACATCACGCAGATAAATGCCAAGACACCTCGCTTGGTGGGAGGAGCGTAAACGTTGGACGATTGGACAGTGGGTAAATGTTGTGTGCAGTGACCAATTAGGGTAGACAATGTGGCGATCGCATGGCAGGGTATGGGTATGGCGAATGCCCGGTAAATGTCATATGCCAGCGTGTATAGTGCCAGCAGCAAAATTCGGAGGCCGCGGTGTTATGCTGTGGTTGAGTTTTTCATGGAGGAGAGTTGCACCCGTTGTTGTTTTGCGTGGCACCATCACAGCACAGGTCTACAATGATGTTTTAAGCACCTTCTTGCTCCCCACTATAGAAGAGCAATTCGGGGATGGCGATTGCATCTCGCAACACGACCGAGCACCTGTTCATACTGCACGGCCTGTGGCGGAGTGGTTACATGACAGTAACATCCCTGTAATGGACTGGCCTGCACAGAGACGTGAACTGAATCCTATAGAACATCTTTGGGATGTTTTGGAAAGCTGGCTTCGTGCCAGGCCTCACCGACCGACATCGATACCTCACCTCGGTACAGCACTCCGTCCAGAATGGGTTGCCTTTCCCCAAGAAACCTTCAGCACCTGATTGAAAGTATGCCTGCGAGAGTGTAAGCTGTCATCAAGGCTAAGGCTAGGTCAGCACCATATTGAATTCCAGCATTACCGATGGAGGGCGCCACGAACTTGGAAGTCATTTTCAGCTAGGTGACCGGATACTTTTGATCACATAGTGGATACTGAGTCACCTCATTTAGAGTTTGCCCAGTAGAGTTCAAGCAATCATAAAGAAGAAGGGTAGGCAACCCCCTTAATAATGATCACTAAAACTTTTCCGGATAGCTTTTATTAGATAGTGGTTATATAAATGCCACCCGAAGCTATCATTTTTTGCTAATGCGGAGCAGATATGGATCCTTGTGGAAACTTTACAGCTTTTTCCACACATAAACGAACTTTTCTATTGCTTCCTTGCAGACCGTGTAGTGTATGTGGCCAGTTCGTTCACATTTTGAAAAGAGGCAGTACCTACGAAAGGTAAGGCCTGAGCGACAGTACTGGATTTTTCTATAATACCGAGCATTAGAGTCAAAACAGCGAATAGTATATTCAAATAATACTTGGATCCACACATTAAGCGAGGAATAAGCTCTGGGAAAGTGAAAGTGTGTGGTTATACTGTCAAGCATATGTGCCAATGAATATCTGGTTATAGTTCCTTCTCCTGTGTTTTGTAATAAAAGTTATTTAAATACTTTCGACAGCTACAACATCACCTAGACTGGAATCTGGGTGAACTTACATCAAATTTTGGAAGTAATGCATCTTTTCGCTTCCAAGGCTTAAGAAATTAAAAGATGTGTCATGGTTGCAGGGCTACATGTGCATAGTCAAGTGAAGAAACCTGATATACCAGACTTCGTGTAAGGAAACGACGAGTAATCATTATCATTTACGGCTAATTTTCCAGAATATACTTCCGCAATTACATCTGACAAAGATCATAATGTTACCATGCTCTGAGTGGCAGACAGAAAGGTAAGATCTATATGTTTTCTTGTAGCAATTTTGCTGTCTCCTCAGCAGTAATTTTCTCAATTAGTGTGTAACGTGGGCCTGCTTTTATAATATAATTATAACAATGTTAATAACTCATTTTTGAATAGGTGAGGTTAAATAACTGGTGGGTCTGAAATCTGCATGCGAACGATCAGCGAGATGTGCAAGTGAGTCAGCATGTTTATTGCATACGATTTTTGAACGAGCAGCTGCGTGGAATGGGTACTGCTTTGAAAAGAGAATATACGATGAATACCAACAAAACTAATATAATGGTTCGGGTACATAGAAGATCCAAAGTATGCGACACTGAAGGAATTAGATCATCATATGAGACACGAAAGGTAGTAGACAGATTCTGTTATTTTGACAGCAATGTAACTGACGATCACCAAAGTATGCAGATTGTAGCATGCAGTCCGGCAATAGCAAAAGAAGCAAGAAAAGGAAAATTTGTTAACACCGAATAAATATTTATGTATTAGAAAATTTTATCGGAAAGAATTTTTCTGGAATGTAGCCTCGTCGGAAGATGATACAATTAGGCAAGAAGAAAATAGAAGTTTATGGAATGTGGTACAACATGAAAATGCTTAATAGAACAGGGGGAAAAGAAATAAGGGGTCAGTTGACAGAACACATCCTGAGGCTTCAAGGAATAGTCATTACACAATGGAGGGAAGTGTGGAAGGGTAAAAACTGTTCAGAGATACCAAGGTTTGCATACAGCACGCAGATCCTATGCATGTAGAGCACAGTAGTTATGGACGGCACAGACAAGGTTGGAGAGGTTCATTAAACCAGCCTTGAACCTGAAGAACACAATAACAACAAAAACGAAAGCAACCACTAGGCATGGAGGGAGACAAACAGCAGCATGAGAGCTTTAATGTCTATTGGTGCATGCGTTAGATGCCCTAGCTATATTCGATAAAGAATACAACGTGGGAATGAAAAAGTACATTACAAAAGAATGGAGCAAACCTCGTTTCTCTCTCTCTCTCTCTCTCTCTATCGTTCTCAGTATGAAGGTGTCTATACAATTGTGAGCACCATGCTCCAGAGTGCCACACGAGCCGCCCGCCGAAGAGACCGTCTCGGAAAAATCTATTAACAGTAGATCAAATTCTCGGGGGCACATATCAGTTTTCAAAACTGCTTGGCACAGTCGGCAGAAAACCATATCCAGCTCATACTGTGCATCACAATCGGACTGTGGAGCACGCAAAGATAGCCAGTGTTGCCGAAGCATTGCCGCTACAAGCAAAAACGTGAGCGAGGAGTGTAAACGATGAATAACATGTAACATCCGAGCTCGTCTACTTCACAGCTTCTTAGCACTGAGGCAAAGAATGAAGGCAAGGCACATTGACTATAATTGAGACTCCATGGTGGTGAGGTGACCACTGACGTCTCCAGTTAACGACAGCAAATGACTGCATCGCCCTCTTTCATATCGGGATTCAGAGTACGGGGAAATGAACTCTTGCAGTCATCATGATGGCAGAAAGCTGCTTTTCGGTAAAAGCCGCGCGTCATGAACAAAAGGCCATGTGTCGGCCTCACAAGGTGTGGACCTTTGCAGTAACAATCCATGGAAACGGTCACCCAATTTTGGGCGGACCGTCGATACGGCGCCACGCATACACAACGGTCCAAACATCCTATTCCCTTATACCATAGGAGTGAAGGGAGAGGATGTTGTTTGGTGGCCAGTAACGGCTTTCTGCAACACAACTGCACCCATGTATTAACGGGGTTCCTTATTTACCAGAACAGGAAGCTACTTTTCTTAAGATAGTCCGTGTGTCGTGGTGCACCCTCTTCCGTAATAGTCCACGTTAGCCTCACTGCCGCTGAAGCGATGTATGACAGACGCCAAACTAGGGTGCGAGTTGGAGCGCCAGTGGCTGAGCTAGTGACCGAGACTGAGCTAGTGACTGTGACTGACTGCCTGAGACCGAGAGTGACCGAGACTGAACTGACCTCCGGTCAGTGGTGGCCATCTAAATACTTTCGGTGGAGAGGGCGTTGGCGGCCTGTTACTTGCGAGGCTGCCTTTCGCCTCTCTCCTGATAGACCCACTTGATCTAGTGCCTACTATCTATCTTCTTGCCACAACTATACCGACCGATGTGTTGGCGATAGCTACTTCAGCGGAGTTCCATTAGCTTTGAAAATGAGCTCCTCACAACATCTGGGATTGACTAGACGACAGTGACGTCCGCTAAAGATTCCCCGCCGGTAGCTGTGGTCGAGCGGTTCTAGGCGCTTCAGTCCGAAACCACACGGCTGCTACGGCCGCAGGTTTGAATCCTGCCTCCGGGATGGATGTGTGTGATGTCCTTAGGTTAGTTAGGTTTAAGTAGTTGTAAGTCTATGGGACTGATGACCTCAGATGTTAAGTCCCATGGAGCTTAGAGCCATTTGAACCATTTTTTTAAAAGTTTCCCCCCTTCGGAAGAACTGGAGGGAAGGTCATTCAATGGTAGGAAAATTAACAGAGAATGGTTGTGAGAAGCTTAGAGCGTCTATTAAAGTGTTACGATTCGTGCTTTGATTGCTGAACGGCCACTACTGGCCAATTTATCACGCAGTGAAGCAGACACTCGCCTTGTGCTGTGGAAGAGGAGTTCTCAGGGACTTGCTGTTTGGCTGTCGCCCCGGTGAATCTTGTCACTCTGCTGCTCTCCTTGCAGAGAATTCCTGACATAAGTTTGCTCGAATGGTCATCTGTGCAATAGTAATAATTATCGGGGACATGCAACGATCGGTTTTCAGTTCAGACGACACCTATTTGAAGTTCGGACGACTTTATCCAGCAACCGTCGTCTGTGAGGCATCCACGTGCAGTATTTGGTCGGTAATATACGCACCTGCGACTTATGGTGTTCTGATCTGTTGTTAGAGCTCCCAAAATATAAGCTCTGGGTTTTGACGTATTGCATTCAGCCTACCACTGAACACTGATAGACAGTAACGGGGTACAGTATCCGATTTACGATTGCTTAAGTCAATTAGTCATTTTATTCACATTTATTCACCCCCTTTTTCGCACTAGAGGAGTTTCGGTGGGTTTTGTGCAGTATCGATAAATAGAAGAATTTGCCAATTGCTAATATACGCGTATATTAGGTAACCCCCTCCCCCTCCCCCACGCCCCTGGCTATATGCAATGTTGGGGTCCTGAGCCTTTTCGACTCCTGCCGTGTATGGTATGCCACTGGTACACGCCTTTTTAGCGCGCGTACACCTGCAGGAGCACTGGGGTTTGCCGCACTCACTGTTAGTGAGCCGCTGTAGGCCTGCGCCTGCAGACTTCCGATGTAGCTACCAGCACAACGTGGCTGTTGGGTCCTGATCTGCAGCAATGCCCAGAGCCTTCATAGTGATGTTTACACATTTCTCGCTGTGCGACTCAAGTGTGCTACTAAGTGTGCCTATTGCCGCACTGAATAAGACAGCCCATGTTGCAAAATCACGAACAATTAATTTGTATCTAGACAAGGAAGTTTGAACGATAGCTTTGGGTGTATGGCAGTCACCCTCAATGGCTCCCCAAGTTCTGCATCCTACTCTTGTAGCGCCACCAGCTCACCTGCTCAGCCTCCACGACCACTACAATTCTAGGCCGAGGGGTGACTGCTATTCAGCGTAGCCTGAGAATTTTATGAGATTAGTCACGAGCGTCTACACACTTACTAGCTTGCAGCGGTGCCATCTACATTTAGTCTTAGCGCACTTTTGTTTCCGCCGCAAAATCTAACAGAAGGTCACTCACGCAAAGGACTCACGAGTAAAATGGACACTAGCGAGTAACAAAAATGAGAGCATCTCATAAGTTGCATGGCTTGCAAAGGCATAGCGATCTACTTATTTAAGTAGATAATGCCACTCTTCTATCTAGTCCAAATAACGACAGCGATGACACATGTTACTGAGTCAAGAAAATTTTGGATCGCGGCAACTCAGGATACGCAGCGCTGCCACCGTATCATCTGGGCCTGCCGCATAGAGGCTAGAATACTTCTGCAAGCAACTGACGTGAGTTCCATTGACAGATCGTTCACCTTCTGAAGACTGTTGTTATAATGCTCGTGATGCGCTACCGGAACCAGGTTGCTCTCTATTTATTGGTGTATGAACTGCTTGCTATATGGACTACATATTTCTGTGTGATTACGATTATGTGGGCATCTGTGGTAGCCTTATGCTTCCACCATCAAATTTGCTCACTCACGTCGCCCCAGCCCGTTCAGATATTGTACATTTTTAACGTTGTCCTGAGCTTGTTTAATGGTGAATTAATAAAGCTCTGCGCATTGGTATCCAGAACCAAACAAGAGCGTGCAAAAACTTGTGGAGGGCACAGTAAGCATGGTCGGTTAACACTGCTTCACAGTTTGCTCAGGGCGACCTGTGAGCAGGCGCAGGGCTAAGTTGCAGCAGCAGGTGCTCCTCCACAACCCTCCGCAGCGCTACGGCGCCCCCTGTTTCCCCGACGCGGCGTGATTAACGCGCAGCCCAGACAAGCTGCGGGCCCCTTGCAGGGTCATGCAGGGAGGAGCAACTGCTTCCCCACTAACCGTAGCCTGCTGCCGCTTTGATTTATGTGCGAAAAAATGAAGCGCGCCTCAAGTTGGGAGGACCTGTCTCGGTTCGCCACATTGTGAAATTTTGTGTGGCAGTAATCTTATCTTGCTGACTACAGCTAGATACGTCCTCTGCAAGCTACAGTAAAGTGTATAGCGGACTGTACGTCGCTCTGACATTAGTCATTTATTATCCTGTTCCATTCACCTAATGACCGACGGAAAAGCGAATGTTTATATGTCTCTCTATATCTCCTACTGTATCTTACCTTATTCCTGTCATCCCTTATCGTGATACGCAATGGTGACAGCATAATCGTGGCACAGGTTTCTTTTCTTCGAATACAGGTCTCTCTACATCAATATCGACCTTCTTGGAAAAATTCCCGTTTATGTTAACCAAGTTATATTCGCATATTGGATTTACAGACCTATCACTATATAAGCAGCGCAACACTGAATTAATTCAACGATTAATGTCGTACCAATTCTTAAGCACACCAATCGCTGGAACAATAGACTAATATGCGAATAATTGTCCCTGACCTCTAATACTTTTTTTAACGAACCACTGTAACTAATATGAGTTTGAGGAGGTGGAGAATAGTGTTTAATGCCCCGTCGACAACGAGGGCATTAGAGACGGTGCAGAAGTTCCGATTACGGAAGTATGGGAAAGGAAATCAGCCGTGCCCTTTCAAAGGAACCATCCCGGCATTTGCCTCAAGCGATTTAGGGAAATAACAGAAAACCTAAATCAGGCTGGGTGGGCTCAGGTTTGAACGGTCATCCTCCCGAATGCGAGTCCAGTGTGCTACCAATTGCCCCATCTCACTCGGTTAATATGAGTTCGCCATTCACTTTCCTTAACACTCGTTGTTCGTCCCTTGTCATATGGTTTCTAAGTATTGTCTATAAATGTTTAAGCGATGCTACGTGCTCCAGACGTTTGCTACATTTTTGTATTAAATATCGTAAGGTTCTTTCTGTTTATTAGACTCGTTACCATAAATCTATCCACATTCAAACACAACTGCTATTCATTACATAAAGAGGAAATTCTGCTCGTATGCATTCGCTCACGATCGTCCATCGACTGTAAGTTCTTGAAGACAACAGAAACTTCAGCAGAAAATTTTATGGAGCTGCTGATCCTGTCTGATAAGTACACTGACGGATAAAAAATCGCAACACTAAAAAATAATTAAGGTAGAGTAATGAAATACTGATCGTATGTTTACATATGACCAAATGATAGTAAAGTTCCGAACATTATTAGTCAGCAAGAATTTATTGACGAAGGAAATGCAACATGGATGCGCAGTTGCTCACACACAAAGATTTAAACTCACAGAGTAATCGAAAGTGAAGTTCACCACTTTTGACTAATGATTGACTCGTCGAAGCCAGCGTGTGACCCGAACTGAAAAGACTACTGAAATTTAATGGTGAACACGATAGGTGAACTGAATTGTGTTCAGTTAAGGACCAATTTCGGTTGCAACTGAATTTGTGGAAAATAATACTAAGATCACCGCTCACGAGAATCCGACACGGCCCCCAACGATTGAGTTTTATTACTATAGAGAATCCTAACCAAACATCGAACTAACTCCCATTCAAAAATCAGTGCTTTACATGTGAACGGAAGCAGCACATCATACTTACTTTGTCACGGAGCAGCAGCTGTTTGCTGTGACTCGACTCGTCCATGCTCCAGTAACTTCTGTTCAGAATCCAAGCTGCCTCACCTCTCTGTACAGAGAGCGAATAAAGTTTGTGGGGGTTGCACTGACCAGTGAGCAAGACGTACTTGTTACGTGCTCCAAGCGTTTGCTCCTATCAAAAGACAGGAGAGGAAGTTCAGGTTTCTTCGGCCTTACATTTTCCAACCAATTCCACGTCTGAAAATTTGAAAATGGCATCCATTTGCCTGGATTCGAACGGACCAATCGTGTGGCCGGACATCTAGGGATGCGCCATCGTAACGCCAATGAGAAAGACACGCCATGGTGCGTACGTCTCAGCACGTAACAATACAGCTCTTATGGGTACCAGCAGCCGTTTCTGCTACGGAGCGACTAACGATTTCAAGCGACTTTAATAAATGTTAACTGCGTATTTAACTGTATGCAGGCTGTAGATAGTACATGACAAAGTTAACGTCTTTAGTGGGTACTTTTTCCTTGACATACTAAATTCCGGTGGACCCTGCACGGAGTCAAGGCTTTGCGAATTATCGCACTAGTGTGATGTCACAAGTTCGTTGTGGGGCCCGCGTTTCTCATGGGACCTGCACCGCTCAGTATGGTGGCAGAGCGTCGCTTCAGACCATCGTCACCATAGCTGGCTACTGCAAATTTAAACCAACAATTTCCACGTGAATTTACCAAGCTGAATAAGTTTGTAATTACACCCACATTCACTCACAATGAGCGATAATCCATTTGTAAGACGGGTACATGATGTGCTGACTATCAGTTGTAATAGAGTAAAATTTAAGCTCACTCATTTCAGTTTCCAAACGAGATCTTCCCTCCTGCCGAACTTGTTAAACTAAAAGCGTGAAATTATATGAGAGGCAGAACGACTGATACCTTTCAGAAGTATCGTGAAAAGGATACATTATTAAATCTGTATGTTATTTGGCTGTATACAGGATGAAAAATTCACTAAACAGGGCTGCCCTCTGGCAGCAAAACAACTACTCGATAGTAGTCAGGCATCAGGTGTAACTGAGCTTGGAGGACATTCCATGTTACTACGACTGTATGCTACAGTTCATCAGTTATAGTAGCTGGTGAACATCAGTCACTCAGAAACCCATACACAGGGCGTTTTCAATGGGCGAGAGATCTGGAGAGCATGCTGGCCACTGCAACAGTCAAACGCCCTTTGTATAAAGGTAGATCAGAACGAAACGTAAACTTGCCTTTCTGCGTCATGCTGTTGAAAGACAACGTCAAGGACAACTCAGTGGTAGGACAGAACAACTGGCTTTAACATGTCAAACATTTGTTGTAAGCTATTAAAAATCACCAGTCAGTAGCGATCGAGTTGTGTACCCAATTACACTCCACACCATAAAGCCAGGTGCTGGTGAATCGAATATGGCAACGTACTTCTTTTAGCCTTCACACACCGATTCTTCCGTTGTGATGCAGTATGAGGAACCGGAACACTCCTGAAATGACGAGGTGATGTAGTCCACCGTCCAGTGATGTCATTGGGCGCTCTATTGTCGGTATGCCTCTGTCTGCTGATAATCCATGGTACTACAGATGTTGTCGAATTGACTGTATGGTTACTTGTATTGCTGAAAAAAATCACATTTACTAACCAAAGAACGTTGCTGTACAACTGAGTGGCCAGTATATGTCGTCTTGGGCGCTAGTTGCTTGGTGCTGTTGAGACTCGACAAGGCGTTGAGTTTGTTCCTACAGTCCTGGCATCCCAACCACCGCGACAGCAATAGTGCAATCTCGATAGCTCGCGAAGGTGCCACTGACAAATTCCAATATGTACCAGAAGACATTTCTCCTCCTGCGTCATCTTTCCTTATCAACAGAATTTAGGGTAGCATTAATTCTACCTGCATTTCCCACTTGCGATGAAATAATAATCATTTCCATACCAAGCATGTATTAGGCCCACACTTCGTGCCAAGTTGACTCTTGCTGCGGTCCTGCTCTCAACATACAGAGCAATTTTGCTACATCTTAATATTAAAATCTTTGCTATGTACAGGCTGACCAAAATGTCCGTTAACATTTCAAAATGCCCTAACTCACGAAATAATGTAAGTAGAGAGATAAAACATGCCTGAAATGACATGGAGCTTTATTGAGCCCGAAAACTAGAACAAAAGCCGGCAAATAGATGGATCTGGAGGGCAGCAGGTCAGTGACGCAGCAGAGATCGCATTCACTGAGAGAGAGAGAGAGAGAGAGAGAGATGTGGAGAGCATTTGCGGTATGGACACTTCAAAAAATGGAGGAAGACAACGATTGGTTCTCTAACGTGTTGTGGATCGCCGAAGACCATCTCACACTCCGAGGATCTGTCAACACCCACCAACAGCAGCAAGTGGGCTACCGAAGATCGTAGAACTGTCCTGGAAACCTCATTGCCTGACGGAAGAAGTCACTGCGTGGTGTCGATTTACCATTACTTCGAGGAAATGCGGGGTGCTGCTTTTCTGACTGCAACAGATCGACGGATGCGACATGCGCCGATATGTTACAGAATCGCGTCATCCCTAGCCTGGTTGATAAACAGTTGCTAGAGGGCACGACTTTTGTGCAAGATGTCACTCCATCCCATATTTCCTACACGCGTAAAAACTGTTTCGCACATCGTTTGCTGAGGATCGCGTGTTGAGCCACCACGTCCTTCATTCTTGGCCTCCCAGGTCGCCAGACCTCAATCCGTATCTGTTGGTTGTGGGGTTACCTGAAGTCGCAAGTCCACCGTGATCGTCCATCCTCATTAGGGATGTTAAAAGACAACATCCGACGGAAATTTCTCACCGTACCTACTGATATACTGTACAGCAGTTTTCACAACATTGTCTCTCGACTACAGGTATTGATGATGAATGACGGCCGACACGCTGAACAGCTGTTTTAAAAATCGTCGTCTCTGATAAAAATCAGTTATTATGCAAATTCTGGCTTTTTTGTCATATGAAGAGCCTTCTGTTGGTCAGTTTGCTCAATTTTTTTGGTTTCCTTAAAACCTCGTGTCATTTCAAGAACGCGTGTCAATGTTTACCAACCTACGTCTTTCAGTAAGGTACTGCATTTACAAATGCTAACGAAGTTTTGGTTCACTCTGTATTTGTGGGGACTAATACTGCAGCTAAACGAGTAACATGTTGATAAATTTGTCACTAGGGGAGGGCCAAGTTGTAATGGCTTCGGACCATCTTATTTCACGAAGCGCTGCATATTGCAATTACACACAGCCTGTATCCATACGTCCTACTTTCTTTTTCTCCAACTTCAAATAAAAAATAATTTTGGTTATACAAATTGAAATATTAATAATCTCGACACGGAAGACATTGCAGACAGAGCACAGTTAACTGTGGGCAAATATAGGGGAATGGATAAATGAAGTAGTAAACCCTGTCCGCCTGAAAGCGCCCGAGGTCAAGTGCGGGCGGGGGGAACAGCGAGAGCCGTGACGCGCGTATTAGGCCCTCGTTTACTGCCGCGGGCCGTTTTATTAGCGGCGCGCAGCCCTGCCCGGCGACTCGCGCGTCCATTTGGGCCGCCGCTGGGTGCCCGTCCCGGCCACGCGGCTAATTCTCCTCTCCTCCCAGGGCAGGGCAGGCCGCTCCAGCCAGGCGCCGACCCCCTACTATTCCGCTCGTAAACGGGCCGCGCGGAAAAACATGGTCGTCAGGACTCTGCCTCCGGCTGGTCGCCTAGCAACGACAAACAGCGAGGAAGATTTCCAGCAGTCGTGCCTTTTAGGAGGACCTTAATCCAGTTACTGGAGGATCAGTGGCGTAACGAGGGGATGGTAGGCAAGTGCGCTGTTTCCGCGAGGGTTAGGTATTGTGAGATACGAAGAAAAAACACGCCAAACGAAAAGGGGAAGAGGGTAGGTAAGTAGGATGAGAAGTAGTACAAGACGGGGGTCTAGTGCAGCAGGGGATACAACCCGTCGGCTTTGAACAATGACGTCACAAGTCGCCAGAGACCATGTATTGCAAAGATGAAAGAGCTGAGGAGAATGTTGAGAAACAAAGGAATGCGAGAGAGATAAACAATGATCTTGTCAAAAGCCGAGAAGCGATTCTTCTTAGTGTTGTAGCTCCCTTCAGTAGCTAATAAGTGTTTTTTGGCTTTAAAAAAAAATCTCACGAGATAGAATAAACTGATCCTACTTTGTTAAGCAATATCTTGTCAAAAGCCGAGAAACGATTCTTCTTAGTGTTGTAGCTCCCTTCAGTAGCTGATAAGTGTTTTTTGGCTTTAAAAAAAAATTTCACGAGATAGAATAAACTGATCCTACTTTATTAAGCAATCAATAAAGAAACTAAACTAAAACATAACAGCTTTAACAGCAAAAGCTGTTATGTTTTAGTTTAGTTTTTTTATTGATTGCTTAATAAAGTAGGATCAGTTTATTCTATCTCGTGAGATTTTTTTTTAAAAGCCAAAGAACACTTATCAGCTACTGAAGCATCTGTATCTTAGGATCAGTTTATTCTATCTAGTGAGATTTTTTTTTTTAAAAAGCCAAAAAACACTTATCACCTACTGAAGCATGTGTATATTCTAATGGGTGCGGGAGTTCCGACTCCTGCGGAGGTGGGTGGGTGTTACGCATGGCTAATCTGTTCTATTTGCAGTTTACCATTTTCGCTTTTGCTGTTATGTTTCAGTTAAGTTTTTTTTATTGATTGCTTAATAAAGTAGGATCGGTTTATTCTATCTCGTGAGATTTTTTTTTAAAAGCCAAAAAACACTTATCATCTACTGTGCCTTGGACGCTAATAGTATCCCATTCGTTACTTGAGCTATATAGCTATACGCAACGTTTTTATCTTGCCCCCTGTATTTCATATATTCCCCACAAACCTCCCTACAAAACGAGTACCAGTCTACTACGGTATGTTTACTGACACGACACTCATGCACACACAGCCATACAGGATATCTTAAACACCAACAATATGTTATTTTCATTATGTCTCTGAGGGCGAGCTTAGATTTCTCGATCCACGTCCCTCGTCTAATGTACCGCCACAACCGATCTTTGCTGCAGCGCCATACGAATAAGTCGTGAGTACGGCGACTCGATACACTCGTAAGGCGCATATGTTCGCCGCACTCACGACATTGAACGTATTCCGCTATGAGACGACACATTTGCAGGAAGCAAATTGTGGTCAACATATCTTGGCCCATAACTTCCCTTAAATCGTCCAGATTCATAGCGGTAGACAAATCCATTCCTATAAACGAAAATAAGACACTACAAATTGTTCTATAATCAAAAATTAATAATCCACATTACCTCAATATCATTACGAAAAATATTAAGTACCCGCCGAATAAAAAACGAACAATTAAATTAATTAAATCACACGTTTAATGATGTACCGAATATCAAGCGATCGCTTTTAGATTAACATTCAATTATTTTAATGATAGTGCTTATTAGAAAACAGAACTGCTTTATTATCTATGCCTCGAAGGGAAGACATTACGATCTATGACTAAGGAATGACGTCCTTGTTCAAAGCCGACGGGTTGTATCCCCTGCTGCACTAGACCGCAAGACGGTGGTAAATGAACTGGAGAGCGGCGAGAGATGTATGGAAGGAACTAGTGAGGAGTTTCGGATGTGACTTTGTTGAGCAACAGTTCCGTAAGACCTAACTCTCCCTGCTGCGTTTGTTTCTTGTTTTCGGTTTCCAGATGGCGCCAGTCTCGTCACACCCAGTGACCCAAGATAACGAAGTAATAAGGAATATTTTTTTAGCGTTCATTGTTTTCTGATACGGATATGGTTTGATCGGAAGCGGATGTACGTTATGGTTGCAGCAAACCCGACTTCAGACTGTGTGTTTCACCATGCGTTTGACTGAAGCACAGGAAAACAAATTTTGGGAACGTGTACTTTTTACTTCAGTCTCAAGTTGTGTTGATAGCAATAAACGAATGAATGTCGTAAAAAGCAATCAGAATTAAACAAAAAGCAGGTAGATGTAGTTAGCAAGGGAGGAAGGGCATATTTTAAGTTTGACCTGGGGGCCAATTACCCTAATTATGCCATTGTGAAATTGTTCAAATAGCTCTGAGCACTATGGGACTTAACATCTGAGGTCATCAGTCCCCTAGAACTTAGAACTAATTAAACCTAACTGACCTAAGGACATCACACACATCCATGCCAGAGGCACGATTCGAACCTGCGACCGTAGCTGTCGCGCGGTTTCAGACTCTAGCGCCTAGAACCGCACGACCACCCCCTCCGGCGCCATCGTGAAGAATGTACGTCCAACAATAAGTATAATCTCAATTTTTTATATATATATATATATATATATATATATATATATATATATATATATATATATATATATATTTATAGCAGCATTTATTAATACTCTAATACAATTTTTTCTGTGTTTACATGTTGATTCAAGTTTATTACAACTGATTGAGCCATTAAACTTGCTGTACACGTACACTGAAGCTCCAAAGAATCTGGTACAGGCATGCGTATTCAAATACGGAGATATGTAAACAGGAAGAATATGGCGCTGCAGTCGACAACGCCTATATAAGATAACAACTGTCTGGCGCAGTTGTTAGATAGGTTATTGATGCTACAATGGCGGGTTATCAAAACTTGAGTGAGTTTGAATGTGGTGTTATAACCGGCGCACGAGCGCTGGTACACAGTATCTCCGAGATAGCGATGAGGTGGAGACTTCCCCGTAAGATCATTTCTACGAGTGTACTGTGAATATCAGGAATCCGGTAAAACATCAAATCTCCGAGATCGCTGCGGCCGGAAAAAGATCCTGCAAGAACGGGACCAACGACGACTGAAGAGAATCTTTCAGAGTGGCAGAAGTGCAACCCTTCCGAAAATTGCTGCAGATATCAATGGTGTGCCATTAATAAGTCTCAGCATGCCGACCATTCAACGAAACATCATCGATATGGGCTTCCGGAGCCGAAGGCCCACTCGTGTACCCTTGCTGACTGCACGACACAAAGCTTTACGCCTCGTCTGGGCCTGTCAACACCGACATTGGACTGCTGATGACTGGAAACATGTTGCTTGGTCGGACGAGTCTCGTTTCAAATTGTCGAGCGGATGGACGTGTACGGATATGGAGACAACCTCATGAAGCCATGGACCCTTCATGTCAGCAGGGGACGGTTCAAGCTGGTGGAGGCTCTGTAAAGGTATGAGACCCCTGACACTTCTAGATACGACTCTGCCAGGTGACACGTACGTGAGCATCCTTCCTGATCACCTGCATTCATTCATGTGCAGTGTGCATTCCGCCGGACTTGGGCAATTCCAGCAGGAGACAGTGTGACAACGCACACGTCCAGAGTTGCTACAGAGTGGCTCCAGGAACAATCCCCTAGTTTAAACACTTCCGCTGGACACCAAACTCCCCAGACATGAACATTATTGATCGTATCTGGGATACCTCGCAACGGACTACTCACAAGAGATCTCCCCTCATACTCTTGCGGATTTATGGTCAGCCCTGCGGGATTCATGGAGTCAGTTCCCTCCAGCACCACTTCAGACATCAATCGAGTTCATGCCACGTCGTGTTGCGGCACTTCTGTGTGTTTGCGGACGCCCTACACGATATTAGGCAGGTGTACCGTTTCTTTGGCTCTTCAGTGTATGTACCGTAACTGCAGTTTTGTAGTAGTGTTGCGGAACTTTACATTCACACCGACAAATTAAAAGAATTTGGATTTATTTGACCGGTTCTCGCCTTTTTCCCCGAATGCATTTGGTGTTAGTTATTGAAGATGTCGCAGTCTTCTGTTGTACTTCTAGTTCCTTTATTGGCATCACTTTATTGAAAGTATGAGAGTGTCTAACATTGTCGGAGACGTCTCCAAAATAATCCTTCTGAGGACATGTCTTTCATGCAAGTGAATTGGAGACCACGAGAAACTCACCGATGGAGGACAAGGAAGCACTTCGTCAATAAGCGTGAAGCTAGAATCAGGGGACATAACTGAAGTGAAATTCAGACAGGTGAAAGTCGGTCGTTGTGGAACGGGCTGTCGTGGACGTTGGTTATGCTAGGTAGCAAAAAAAAAGATCAATGACGTCATTGATCTACGCTGAAGACTGCCGAACGAAAGAAGATACTTTACTCTCGTTAATAGTATCCAGTGTATCACAGGATTATCGAGGTTGGAAGTGCACGAAATTTATTGAAATAAAACACTGCCTTCGACAGTTGAAGGTTGAGAGCGAAAGAAGACATTGGCGTAAATTTACGACACTGATAAAGGCCTTTCATCAGAAAAGGAAGAAAGCAGGGTCAGGTTTAATCGTCGCGTCGATGACATGGTTATTAGAAACAGAGTACAATATCGGATTTAGCAACGATCAGGGTCGTGCCACGTGTTCTTTCGGACAAATCATTCCTTATTTGCCTATTCGTCGTAAGCGATTTAATCATGTAGAACCGAAATCGGTGTGCCAGCCGAAGAATTGAACTGTTGGCCTTCAGACTGGGATGGCAGTATCCACTCGTTCGTCTTTAAGTCATTGTCACTGACTTGAAAAACAAGCGACCCTTACCAGAAAGTGTAATAAAAGCCGTACCCAGCTCCTTTACAGCTCTTCGCTGTGCAAAAATTCTATTTCGCTTCTTCAGTACAAGTAAATAGCAGATGAAGCGTAATATGGACATAGAGGGAAACACAACGACTCAAAATAACAAGAACTTGTGGATGCAAAACAGTCACTGGCGCAAATTATTACTTTATTTAATGCGCGGTTTCGGTCAGATTCTGCTGTCTCCTTGAACAAGTAGACAACACATATAAACTTACAGACGAGGCGTCATCAAATTGTCAAGCTTTCTGATGGTGATCCTACATTACGGATCTTGCGTGTTTATCAGAGTTTTAACTTTTTTTGTTTTGTTTCTTGTGACGATGCCAATCTTAACAATAAGTTTTGTTTGTTTTGTTTACTAGTTTATGTAGACAAACAAATATGATGATAATGTAATTGATCGAAATTAGATACTAAGGACAGCAGAAGTCTGTGATGAATGACTGTTTTTGATTCCACAAGTTGAAAAACAATAGATTGGGAACGTTTTACACAATATTATTTCCCCTGAGCGTAATGTTCGGTCTTCTTATCGCGAGTTTGTATCCTGATATTACACGAGGACGCTCCGAACCAGTTGATAGTACATGCAAAACTGTCTTAAAATCATTCGCAGTTCGATATGCATTTATTAGTCGGTACTAGAGGTGCGCTCTACCAAAACTAGGGTTCGGTAGTTTTGGTACAGTATATGAATGACGTAGTAAATAGTAGGATTATCGGTAGTATTGGTAGCACTGAAAGGGAAAGAAATATAAATGAATGTGTGAGATGAAAAATGGGAGCCGACTTCTCTTTGCTTTTTGTTTGTTTTGCATGTTATTAGAACTGTATATCGTGTAGTGTTAGTCCATTGAGTACTTTATGTCCTTAAAAATATAACTGGTATTTTTTTATATAATAACAAATTAGTTCATCGTGTGATTTCTGTGCTCTTACGTAAAAAAAGCAATTACATGAACAGACATAAAAGAATCTATATAATCAAATTTGTTATTCTGTACTCAATAGTGTGTTCCTCAACATGATCAACGGCAAGAGTTTCCTATATCATTGATAAGTACGAAAGT
Source organism: Schistocerca nitens (assembly GCF_023898315.1). NCBI lineage: Eukaryota > Metazoa > Arthropoda > Insecta > Orthoptera > Acrididae > Schistocerca > Schistocerca nitens. The sequence continues at coordinate 586,544,530 of NC_064615.1, read as the reverse complement.
TGATTATGATCAACAGAAACAGGTTTTTATGGAAGTTCGATTAAACATTGAAGCTATGTTTGATATTTATTGTTTTGCGTTTTCTAATCTCCGCTTTTTCGAGGAAGCTGCATTTTTTAGCGCTGTATGATAAATCTGAATATATTTTTAACGTTTACTATAACATACATCTGTTTCAAGTATTTTCGAATAAAACCAGAATTAAAAATCATCATTATTATTATTATTATTATTTATTGCATTTACGGATCTTTAAGGCCTACAGCAGAATAAAAGTGCTACAAGCCACAATATAAAAGGAATATAACAAACTGTACATTATAAAAATTTGTCAAGATACACATTGAAGAGCGCGCGGAAAAAACGAACACATATATCTTTCCGTGCGAGCTCTGATTTATTAAATTAATGTAATGCTTGTTTCCCACTATGTAGGTCGGCGTCAAAGACATATTCGCACTCGGAGGAGAAAGTTGGTGACTGAAATTTCGTGAGTAAATCACGCCGCAACGAGAAACGTCTTTGTTTTAACGATGTCCACCACAAACCCTGTATCGTGTTCGCGATACTCTCTCCCCTATTTCTCGACAGTTCGAAACGTGCTGCCCTATCTGGTATGGGTTCCACACGGCGTAGCAGTACTCCGAAACGGGACAGGCGAGGGTAGTGCAGGCAGTCTCGTTAGTAAATCTATTGCATCTTCTAAGTGTTCTGCCAATAAAACGCAGTCTTTGGTTCACCTTCCTCACAACATTTTCTATGCGTTCTTTCCAATCTAATTTGTTCGTAACTGTAGCTCCTAGGGATTTAGTTGCATTTACAGCCTTTAGATTTGATTGATTTATCGTGTAACCGATGTTTAACGGATTCCTTGTAGCATTCATGTGGATAACTTCACACTTTTCATTATTTAGGGTCATATGGATACATTATCTAAATCATTTTGCAATTAGCAGTGGTATGTAAAGCCACATATCGGCCGAATATTGGGACAGAAGAGATTACAGTGGTTTGGCCACATCTTCCGAGCCGGTGGATCCCTCCCTAACCGTGTTCTTCGTTCATAGTGTAGTCACAATCTCAGTGCAGGAGACATTTATTGCAGATGATGGTCCATCGCTGTCGGTCCCCAGCCTCATCTTCTACAGCTGTCAGCTTCCATCGCGTCCTCGGTCGTCCCTTTGAGCGTCTCTCAGCAGGTTGGGAACGAATAACGCGGTTAGGGAGGGATCCACCGGCTCGGAAGATGTGGCTAAACCACTGTAGTCTCTTCTGTCCCAATATTCGGCGGATTTGTGGCTTTCCATACCGCTGGTATTGGGCTTCTTTTGTTCTTCGGTCCCATTTATCCTCCATCGTATTGTAGACGGGTCCATATATCTTTTGAAGTACCTTCCTCTCAATTTCACAAATTACTTCTTCAGCTGTTGCTAAAGTTGCCCATGTCTCACAACCATATTAAAGTACCGGCAGTTCTAATGTCATGTGCAGCCGAATCTTGGTTTTTGGACATATCAGCCGGAGTTTTAATAAATTGTTTAGGCTGAAGAAAACGCGATTAGCGTTTGTTATTCGTTGCTGCACCTGTTTCGTCACTTCGCTTTTGTTAGTCTGTATGGTTACCAGGTATTTGAATTCTATTACTCGTTAGAAGGCATGGATCGGAGAGGAGCTTGATGTCGTGAGACAACGAGATATTTCGTTTTACTCGCGTTACGCAGGAATTGTGAAGTGTCTGCACTTACTTGCTCCTGGGTGTCGCCAAGAACCACAACATCGTCAGCAAACGCCAGGATTGTGTCTGTTCCCACCATCTCCGTTTCTCTGTTTCGAACAGTGTCGCGGCTCACTTTTTCCAAGGCCAAGGTGAATAGTATTGGAACCAATGGATCTCCTTGTCGCAATCCATTCAGAATACCGAATGCTGATGATAGTTGGCTGCCGAACCTTACTTGGCAAGTTGATTCGGAGTAGCAAGCTGCTATTAGTCGGATGTGTTTAGGTGGAATGTCGAGTTCTTCTAATGTTTTCCATAGCATGGAGCGGTCAATGGTGTCTTACCCTTGTAAAAATCAGTGAAGATGATGTGCAGTTCCCGACCAAACTCGTAAAATTTTTGCGTTAGGTGCCTCAAGGTAAATATGTGACCAAGAGTCGACAGTCCATAGATGAAGCCACATTTTAAGGGCCTATAATTTCTTCAGTCAATGGTTTCAAGTGGTTTAGGAGCAGAATTGTAAATATTTTGTATTTAATCTCAAGTAGTGAAATCCCGCGGTAGTTGGATCTCCCTTCTTGAAGAATGGACATATAATGGCGCCCTTCCATTCTTCAGGAATTTTTTCCTCCTTCTAGATGGTAGATATTAATCGCTTCAACGCCTTCATCAATGCTTCACCCTCCAGGCGTAGCATCTCAGCTGTGATAATACTGCCACCTGGAGCCTTGTTGTCTTTGAGGTCCTTAAGTGCAACACGGATTTCTTCCTCTGATGGTTCACGGATCTCCTCTCTATCAAATTGGATCCGTATCTGAGTTGTCAGCACTGTTGGGCTCCCATCATTCAATAAACTCACCAAATGTTTTCAAATAGATTTGATAGGTCTGGCTGCTCCAGAGATGGCACGACTTCACCAGTCTCAGTCGTTAAAACCAATGTATGTTGCCGGTAGACACTTCTGGCAAATCTTAAGGCCTGGAAAAGGAACGTGATTACTTTGTCTCTTCGACGGCTATCAACAGATTTTTTTGGTGTTCCCGTTTCTTCCTTCTGATGAGCTGGTCTGTTTTTCACCTCGACTCACAATAAGCTATTCTTGTATCATCTGAAGGTTGTTCCAGCGATTTCAGCCTTATCGCTAATATGGTCTCTATGGATTTCTGACCTTTTGGTGAACAGTTTCAGACGTAGTTTGGCTACAACCAAAAAGTGGTCGGAGTTCGTATCTGCCCCGTAGAAGCTTGGTGCATGTTCGACACTTGAAGTGCTGGCACTAGGCAGCGTTTCTCGAAATAGTTTCATTCCCCCGGTTATGACTGACTTTAAATTCCATGTTCCAATTCTAAGTTCAGAGAATCCATTCACATATCCAGTTATGTCAACGTTTCGATCCGTCCGGTTGTTCCTTTTGTCTTTTTCTTTCACCAGGTTCTTTTTTTTTTTTTTTTTTTACAGAAGTGGGGTGTTGGCCCATCTTCGAACCCTCCTCCTTTCTCATCAGGGCTTGGAACCGGAAATGGTAATAGCGGAGAATTAAACATAGTTTTAATTGTACTACAAATACCCTTAATTTTATGTATAAAATAGGAGTTTAACTACATAGAACAAAATTTTCCGTAACTTATATGATGCTTTATGTATCCTCACTCTATCTAAATGGTTCACTGCTGCCACTTTCTAGGGAAATCTAGTAAGAGACTGATCGCGCACGCAAACAAGGCGATCGAAATGAGGAAACGCCCCATAGGTATGCAATACACCTAACGTACATGTAAAGCAGTTATGATGTTCACTGACCAAAGCAACCAGGAAAACTATCGTAGGCTACACTTACATACACTCCTGGAAATGGAAAAAAGAACACATTGACACCGGTGTGTCAGACCCACCATACTTGCTCCGGACACTGCGAGAGGGCTGTACAAGCACTGATCACACGCACGGCACAGCGGACACACCAGGAACCGCGGTGTTGGCCGTCGAATGGCGCTAGCTGCGCAGCATTTGTGCACCGCCGCCGTCAGTGTCAGCCAGTTTGCCGTGGCATACGGAGCTCCATCGCAGACTTTAACACTGGTAGCATGCCGCGACAGCGTGGACGTGAACCGTATGTGCAGTTGACGGACTTTGAGCGAGGGCGTATAGTGGGCATGCGGGAGGCCGGGTGGACGTACCGCCGAATTGCTCAACACGTGGGGCGTGAGGTCTCCACAGTACATCGATGTTGTCGCCAGTGGTCGGCGGAAGGTGCACGTGCCCGTCGACCTGGGACCGGAACGCAGCGACGCACGGATGCACGCCAAGACCGTAGGATCCTACACAGTGCCGTAGGGGACCGCACCGCCACTTCCCAGCAAATTAGGGACACTGTTGCTCCTGGGGTATCGGCGAGGACCATTCGCAACCGTCTCCATGAAGCTGGGCTACGGTCCCGCACACCGTTAGGCCGTCTTCCGCTCACGCCCCAACATCGTGCAGCCCGCCTCCAGTGGTGTCGCGACAGGCGTGAATGGAGGGACGAATGGAGACGTGTCGTCTTCAGCGATGAGAGTCGCTTCTGCCTTGGTGCCAATGATGGTCGTATGCGTGTTTGGCACCGTGCAGGTGAGCGCCACAATCAGGACTGCATACGACCGAGGCACACAGGGCCAACACCCGGCATCATGGTGTGGGGAGCGATCTCCTACACTGGCCTTACACCACTGGTGATCGTCGAGGGGACACTGAATAGTGCACGGTACATCCAAACCGTCATCGAACCCATCGTTCTACCATTCCTAGACCGGCAAGGGAACTTGCTGTTCCAACAGGACAATGCACGTCCGCATGTATCCCGTGCCACCCAACGTTCTCTAGACGGTGTAAGTCAACTACCCTGGCCAGCAAGATCTCCGGATCTGTCCCCCATTGAGCATGTTTGGGACGGGATGAAGCGTCGTCTCACGCGGTCTGCACGTCCAGCACGAACGCTGGTCCAACTGAGGCGCCAGGTGGAAATGGCATGGCAAGCCGTTCCACAGGACTACATCCAGCATCTCTACGATCGTCTCCATGGGAGAATAGCAGCTTGCATTGCTGCGAAAGGTGGATATGCACTGTAGTAGTGCCGACATTGTGCATGCTCTGTTGCCTGTGTCTATGTGCCTGTGGTTCTGTCAGTGTGATCATGTGATGTATCTGACCCCAGGAATGTGTCAATAACGTTTCCCCTTCCTGGGACAATGAATTCACGGTGTTCTTATTTCAATTTCCGGGAGTGTATGATAGTCTTCAGTAGCCTACAACAGTTTTATAACTCTATTCAGCACTTTACTGTAAACCCTCTGCATGTTTATGCCACGGGAGGCCAAGTCTAATGATATTGTGGTCGGGTAGAAATGAGGGGGAGTTGGTAAGGGGGCTCCAGCCCCGCGAGCCAAGCCGAATTCACTCTGCGTGGCGTCCGCTGAGGTCTCGCTTCGCAGCCGTCGAACGTTTGTGGGTCAGCGGGGCTGCAGCGTCGCTCGTTCTGCCGGCAGTTCACAACACACACCGCCTGATTAGGCCAGGCTCCCTGATGAACCATCCGGTCGCAGAGGCTACAATGCAACTTGATTAACGCCTGCTGTTTGATTTGTATCCGTGAGCCTGCCGAGTGCACAGCACGTACACGAAACAGCACGGACCAATCCCCACGAAAGTTGTGGGAAAAAAGCATTAGCCATCTTCAAAACACGAGCTTTCACTTTTGTGTCTTCTGCAATGAGATGCCATAGAGGGAAAAACAAAGGCTCCAAACTTCATAGAAAGTGACACTGTAAAAGGATCACTAGTCAGCAGACAATCATTAATAGTCAAATTAGACATCCCCCGCGTAGACAGATTTAAGACTTGGGAAAAAAATAATTTCGTCGGTAGGAGTAAATAGGGAAACTAATACAGAAAAAATTCAAAAATTGCAAACAGCATACAAATTCGTCTGAAAAATAGCACCAAGTAAGTAAATTACGACACTATAACACGGTTACTGAAATAGAAGCTGAAACTTGCTGGCAGATTGAAACTGGGTGCCTTTCTCGGGGAAAAAAATGGTTCAAATGGCTCAGAGCAATATGGGACTTAATATCCGAGGTCATCAGTCCTCTAGAACTTAGAACTACTTAAACCTAACTAACCTAACGACATCACACACATCCATGCCCGAGGCAGGATTCGAACCTGCTACCGTAGCGGCCGCGCGGTTCCAGACTGAAGCGCTTAGAACCGCTTGGCCGCACCGGCCGGCTTTCACGGGGAAATGCTCTACCATTGAGAGCAGTGGTAAAGCTCGAGTCTCGGTCCGGCACACAATTTTTTCGGTTCGAATGATTCTAATCACTAAGGGACTTAACATCTGAGGTCATCAGTACCCTAGACGTAGAACTACTTCAAGCTAACTAACCTAAGCACATCACACGCATCCATGCCCGAGGCAGGATTCGAAACTGCGACCGTAGCAGCAGGGCGGGTCCGGACTAAAGCGCCTAGAACCGCTCGGCCACAGCGAGTTTTAATCTGCCAGGAAGATTGATACCAGCGCACACTCCGCTGCAGAGTGAAAATCTCATTCTGAAATTGGAGCTCTTTATATGTGTGAATTTATGGTAATTGGCGGCAGAACACAAACTAAAATGATTGGAAAAAAGAAGGGAAAATTCTCATAATCATCTTAGGAACAAATTTCAAAAATGGAATTTGGATGATAAGGAAATCGCAGCAGCTACTATAAGAAAATGGAGATTACAATTTAGTCACCTATATACGAGGGGCGTTCAGTAAGTGGTGCCTCACATTTTTCCTCTGAAACCAGGTTGGTTTTATTCAGGATTCCAATACACCATTATATTGTCCATTCCTTGGGCTCCAAAACCCGGTTCTTCAGCATTATGTTACATGTGACGGCCTTACACCACTTTACTGCATGGGCCTGTATCCCTTCATTCTACCACTCTACGAGTAAACGTTGGAGCCAACGTCTTGCTGTATCAACAACCCCCCGTTCGTGCACGTACTATAGCCCGCGGAATTCAGCATTCATTCGGCAAAACAGATGGAAGTCGGAAGGAGCGTGGTCCGGGCTGTAAGATGGGTAAGGAAGAACAGTCCAATGAACTTACGTGAGCTTCTGTCGGGTACACAGATTTGTGAGGTCTTGCGTTTTCGTGGATAAGGAGAAGTTTGTTTACATTTTTGTGGTGACGAAAACACTGAAATTTTGTGTGCGGTCGGCCGGCACAAGCGATATCGTACAGATTTGCGCCAACTTGTTGCGACGATGACAGATTCGCTACTGGCCATTAAAATTGCTACACCAAGAAGAAATGCAGATGATAAACGGGTATTCATTGGACAAATATATTATACTAGAACTGACATGTGATTACATTTTCACGCAATTTGGGTGCATACATCATGAGAAATCAGTGCCCAGAACAACCACCTCTAGCCGCAATAACGGCCTTGATACGCCTTGGCATTGAGTCAAACAGAAAAAAATGGTTCAAATGGCTCTGAGCACTATGGGACTTAACATCTAAGGTCATCAGTCCCCTAGAACTTAGAACTACTTAAACCTAACTAACCTAAGGACATCACACACATCCATGCCCGAGGCAGGATTCGAACCTGCGACCGGAGCGGTTACGCGGTTCCAGACTGAAGCGCCTAGACCGCACGGCCACACCGGCCGGAGAGTCAAACAGAGCTTGGGTGGCGTGTACAGGTACTGATGCCCATGCAGCTTCAACACGATACCACAGTTCAAGAGTAGTGACTGGCGTATTGTAACGAGCCAGTTGCTCGGCTACCTTTGACCAGACGTTTTCAGTTGGTGAGAGATCTGAAGAATGTGCTGGCCAGGGCTGCAGTCGGACATTTTCTGTATTCAGAAAGATCCGTACAGGACTTGAAACATGTGGTCGTGCATTATCCTGCTGAAATGTAGGGTTTCGCAGGGATCGAATGAAGGGTAGAGCCACGGGTCGTAACACATCTGAAATGTAACGCCCACTGTTCAAAGTGCCGTCAATGCGAACAAGAGGTGACCGAGACCCATACCATCACGCCGGGTGATACGCCAGTATGGCGATGACGAGTACACGCTTCGAATGTGCGTTCAGCGCGATGTCGCCAAACACGGATGCGGCCATCATGATGCTGTAAACAGAACCTGGATTCATCCGAAAGAATGACGTTTTGCCATTCGTGCACCCAGGTTCGTCGTTGAGTACACCATCGCAGGCGCTCCTGTCTGTGATGCAGCGTCAAGGGTAAATGCAGCCATGGGCTCCGAGCTGATAGTCCATGCTGCTGATGTCAACGTCGCCGTACTGTTCGTGCAGATGGTTGTTGTCTTGGTAACTTTTCTCATGTCAACACGGTGTAGATGTCGGCACCGGCGCCAACCTTGTGTGAATGCTCTGAAAAGCTAATCATTTACATAACACAGCGTCTTCTTCCTGTCGATTAAAATGCGCGTCTGTAGCTTGTCATCTTCGTGGTGTAGCAATTTTAATGGCCAGTAGTATACCTCGCCTAAAGACTCACAGTGCTTTTGTTCACTGCCAGACATCCGTAGACTTTCTGCAAGCGCCTTTGAATACCTGCGATGCACTGGTTATCCACCAAAAGAAACTCAGTGACAACTTTCTACTTGGAGCGCACCTCCGTTCTAAAAGCCATTTTGAAAGCTATGTATAGCGCCGTCACCTATCGACTCTTCATGAAACTGTAGGGACTGAAGCGGTTATGTTTAACGATGTCCCACTGCAAATTCTGCAGTTTTTCAGCCGAAACTGACCGCTGTACTAATTGAACGCCTCTCGTAGGCTCACAAAGATAATCCTGAACTCCGCGTTGTCGACGGAAAAGCGTAACAACTGGCTAACAGAAATTAATGAAGACCTAAACGACATTGGTATTCATTAAAATCTACATCTACATTTACACCTACATGGCTACTCCGCAAATCACACTTAAGCGCCCGGCAGAGGGTTCATCGGACCACCTTCACGATAATTCTCTGTTACTCCACTCTTGAACAGCTTGCGGAAAAAACGAACACCTATATCTTTCCGTGCGAGCTCTGATTTATTAATGTAATGCTTGTTTCCCACTATGTACGTTGGCGTCAACAAAATATTCGCACTCGTAGGAGAAAGTTGGTGACTGAAATTTCGTGAGTAAATCACGCCGCAACGAGAAACGCCTTTGTTTTAATAATGTCCACCCCAAACCCTGTGTCATGTCCGCGATACTCTCTCCTCTATTTCTCGACAGTTCGAAACGTGCTGCCCTATGGATTCCACACGGCGTAGCAGTACTCCGAAACGGGACAGGCGATGGTAGTGCAGGCAGTCTCGTTAGTAAATCTATTGCATCTTCTAAGTATACTACCAATAAAATGCCGTCTTTGGTTCACCTTCCTCACAACATTTTCTATGCGTTCTTTCCAATCGAAGTTATTCGTAGCTGTAACTCCTATGTATTTAGTTGAATTTACAGTTGAATTTGGTTGATTTATCGTGGAACCGATGTTTAACGGACTGCTTCTAGCACTCATGTGTTGACTTCACACTTTTCATTATTTAGATTCATACGGATATATTATCTAAATCATTCTGCAATTTTGTGACCTGGTGCAACAACCTGATAACCCACATTTCTTAAAAAACTGAGTTAATACAACTGAGTAGTTTCTAATGCCATTTGTTGTCATTTCCTAAATAATGGAGTTTATTTCTGTTTCCATTTTCACTCCACATTTGTAGCTAAGCATTCTCCCGTGCAAGAACGTGATAACCCTCAGCAAATGGCTGAACAAAATAATAAGAGAATAATAGAATGCTTGACTTTCCAGAGTTAGCGGAATCAAATGTAATTTCATTTAAAACATTGAAATATATTATTAATCGTATAAACATATGAAATTATTTATTGTAAAATCCACTTATTCAATTAACATAATGGAAAGTGTGTACCATATCACCAGCAGCAAAAGAGAATAAATTAGAGAAATTTAAATATTCACATTACTAACATTCTATTATCCACATCTCAGTATTGCAGCCTTCCCGACCCCATTGCTCAACAATTTTTCCACTCTAAGTGCATCACTCTTTTGCCACTAAAGAAGTGTTGTGCAGCTAGTCCACGAAAAAAGGCGGAGGCATCAGTGTGCCATGTATCCTACCTGTAAGTACAGAGAACATTATAATTTTTAAACAGGCACGAGCCACCGTTCTTGGAATTAAAGTAGCAAAAATTAATTATACACTCAATATGATGAAAGTGATTGAAAAACAGACAAGACAATAGAGGAAAACACCAGTCAAGAACAAACAAGTTATCTGAAGTATGGAGGAATATCATTCGACATTTCGTTAACAGAATATCCAAATACAGAAACCATTACACAAGGAGACATAATCCTAAAAGGAAATACACTCCTGGAAATGGAAAAAAGAACACATTGACACCGGTGTGTCAGACCCACCATACTTGCTCCGGACACTGCGAGAGGGCTGTACAAGCAATGATCACACGCACGGCACAGCGGACACACCAGGAACCGCGGTGTTGGCCGTCGAATGGCGCTAGCTGCGCAGCATTTGTGGACCGCCGCCGTCAGTGTCAGCCAGTTAGCCGTGGCATACGGAGCTCTATCGCAGTCTTTAACACTGGTAGCATGCCGCGACAGCGTGGACGTGAACCGTATGTGCAGTTGACGGACTTTGAGCGAGGGCGTATAGTGGGCATGCGGGAGGCCGGGTGGAAGTACCGCCGAATTGCTCAACACGTGGGGCGTGAGGTCTCCACAGTACATCGATGTTGTCGCCAGTGGTCGGCGGAAGGTGCACGTGCCCGTCGACCTGGGACCGGACCGCAGCGACGCACGGATGCACGCCAAGACCGTAGGATCCTACGCAGTGCCGTAGGGGACCGCACCGCCACTTCCCAGCAAATTAGGGACACTGTTGCTCCTGGGGTATCGGCGAGGACCATTCGCAACCGTCTCCATGAAGCTGGGCTACGGTCCCGCACACCGTTAGGCCGTCTTCCGCTCACGCCCCAACATCGTGCAGCCCGCCTCCAGTGGTGTCGCGACAGGCGTGAATGGAGGGACGAATGGAGACGTGTCGTCTTCAGCGATGAGAGTCGCTTCTGCCTTGGTGCCAATGATGGTCGTATGCGTGTTTGGCGCCGTGCAGGTGAGCGCCACAATCAGGACTGCATACGACCGAGGCACACAGGGCCAACACCCGGCATCATGGTGTGGGGAGCGATCTCCTACACTGCCCGTACACCACTGGTGATCGTCGAGGGGACACTGAATAGTGCACGGTACATCCAAACCGTCATCGAACCCATCGTTCTACCATTCCTAGACCGGCAAGGGGACTTGCTGTTCCAACAGGACAATGCACGTCCGCATGTATCCCGTGCCACCCAACGTGCTCTATAAGGTGTAAGTCAACTACCCTGGCCAGCAAGATCTCCGGATCTGTCCCCCATTGAGCATGTTTGGGACTGGATGAAGCGTCGTCTCACGCGGTCTGCACGTCCAGCACGAACGCTGGTCCAACTGAGGCGCCAGGTGGAAATGGCATGGCAAGCCGTTCCACAGGACTACATCCAGCATCTCTACGATCGTCTCCATGGGAGAATAGCAGCCTGCATTGCTGCGAAAGGTGGATATACACTGTACTAGTGCCGACATTGCGCATGCTCTGTTGCCTGTGTCCATGTGCCTGTGGTTCTGTCAGTGTGACCATGTGATGTATCTGACCCCAGGAATGTGTCAATAAAGTTTCCCCTTCCTGGGACAATGAATTCACGGTGTTCTTATTTCCATTTCCAGGAGTGTACATGTCTCCAGAACTCTCTGAAAGAAAACTAAATGATTTATACACGCAGAGTTTCACTGGCAACGCACAAGAACCATCAACATTGATGTTCTTCACACACATTTTCAGAACAGAATTTACATTTTAGCTAACCCAAACTCAAATGAAAATAGATTTTGAGAATGTGGTTGGAAGCGAAAAACTTTTCACAACAGCATTTAATATGTAGCAAAGCCTACCAACTCCACACATAAATACCAGTGTCGCAGACGACCGTAGTGGCCAAGCGGTTCTAGGCGCTACAGTCTGGAACCGCGCGGCCGCTACGGTCGCAGGTTCGAATCCTGCCTCGGGCATGAATGTGTGTGATGTCCTTAGGTTAGCGAAGTTTAAGTAGTTCTTGGGGATTGATAACCACAGAAGTTAACTCCCATAGTGCTCAGAGTCATTTGAACCATTTTTTGAACCAGTGTCACATTTTATTTAAGGCAATTGTGGACGCAAAATCTTGGAGTCCATGACTCTAAAGAAGAAACTCACATATCTGTCATGTTTATATGAATATTTAAAGCAACTAGAAGGGTCAACAGAAGCCAGATACTTGATCCTAGGTAATACTCATGTGATGCCAGACAGAAAATGTGAGTTTGGTACCTATTTGGTACTATGTTGCTTATGTATGGAAATCATTCCACACAGTAGAACACAGAATTCCTGTACTTGGGCATACTCTTTTATCTTGTGACTGTGGCTTCGGTGTTACAGAAAATAAGAAAAGGAAAAGCCCTGCTGTATGTACAGCAGAAGATTGGTACAAATTAGTAGAAACATGCAAGAAGAAAAAGGCTTTTCATGTGAAAAGTATGTCCGAGGAACACTTTGTGTCAGCTAAAAATTTGAAACACTGTTAAACATTTAGGAAGAAGGACGCTGATAACAACATTGTGAGAATACAAAAGGCTGCACGCATCACGATTGCCCAACGCTTACCAGGAGAATGCTGCGTCGCATAATCATGCAATCCAGAAATGAATAAAATACGAAGAAGCGAACATTGCAAGGAAAGGCACGATACCCACAATATGCCTAACAACTCTTTACCAACACCACCTGCTAATCAATGAAGCTAAACTGAAGGACCTGAGGAAAATGTGCCAATTTATACCTGAAGAAGATCGAGTATTTAATGATGGATTGAGGAGTAAAGTGCCTACACCATGCAAACTACGGTGTCGTCAAGCGACATATCAACATACACAAGAGCAGCAGCAACAACGACAACACTCTCAGACTGAAAGTGAGTCAGAAAATTCATGAGATGATGAGTGGAAAAATAGTCATTGTAGTTTATCAGGTTCGTACAGTTAAATAATTAAATTTTGTTTGGTGCATTTTTATTGTTTTTCATAGACAGAATATTAAGGTTTAGTGTAAAAAATTTGCAGATAATTAGTTTATATTGTTAATTTTGAAAAGGCAAAGATAAATAAAGTATAATTCAGTCATAACCTGTAAAATATTTCCAGTTTGCGTTTTATTAAATATCTCAAAAGTAACATTGTGTGGTTACCAGGTTCATGCACCAGGCTACAGAATTGGTTCTGATCTTCTGATGATTTTTCTGGATGATAAACGACAGCATCATCTGCAAACAACCGAAGACGGCTGCTCAGATTATCACCTAAATCCTTTGTATAGACAAGGAACAACAGATGGGCAATAACATTACCTTGGTGAACACCAGAAATCACTTCTATTTTACCCGATGACTTTCCGTCAGTCACTAGGAACTTTCACCTGTCTAACGGGAAATTACGAATCCAGTCTCGTAACAGAGACGACATTTCATAAGCACGCAATTTGATTACAAGTTGCTTGTGAGGTACGGTGTAAAAAGCCTCCTGGAAAGCTAGAAATACGGAATCAATTTGAAATCCTTTGTCATAGCACTATAAACTTCGCCTGAGTAAAGAGCTAGTTGTGTTTAACAAGAACGATGTTTTCTAACCTTTGTTGACTATGTATCAATCGACCTTTCTCTTCGAGGTAATTCATATTGTTCGAACACAATGTATGTTCCAAAATCCTTCTGCATCTCGACATTAATGATATGGACCTTTAATTTAGTGGATTACTGCTATTGCCTTTCTTGAATACTGATAACACCCCAGTCTTTGACTATGGATCTTTCGTCGAGTGAGCTGTTATGTAGCGTTTTTAAGGATGAAGTTGTCGCATCAGCATACTATGAAGGAAACCTAATTGGTAAACAGTCTGTATAGGAAGACTAGCGCCGGCCGCGGTGGTCTAGCGGTTCTAGGCGCTCAGTCAGGAACCGCGCGACAGCTACGGTCGCAGGTTCGAATCCTGCCTCGGGCATGGATGTGTGTGACGTCCTTAGGTTAGTTAGGTTTAAGTAGTTCTAAGTTCTAGGGGACTTATGACCACAGATGTTGAGTCCCATAGTGCTCAGAGCCATTTTTTTAGGAAGACTAGCTTTTATTGATTCAAGTTCCTTCAGTACTCCGCGGACATCTGCTTCTAACTTATTCATGTTGGCAGCTGTTCTTGATTCGAATTCTGGTACATTTACTTCTTCTTCTTTAATGGGGGAATTTCGGAAGGCTGTGTTTAGCAATTCTGCTTTCGAAGCACTGCCATCGTTAGTATTTCCGTTGCTGTCGCGCAGAGAGGACGTTGATTGTGTCTTCCCGCTTGCATACATTATATACGATAAGAATCTCTTTGGATTTTCTACTAAGTCTCAAGGTAAAGAAGTTTCGTTTTGGTAATTATTATAAGCATCTCGCATTGAAACCCGGGATAAATTTCGAGCTTCTATGAAAGATCAGCAGTCTTGGAGGGTTTACGCTCGTTTAAATTGGCATGCATTTGTCGTTGCTTCTGCAACAGTATTCTGACCTGTTTTGCGTACCATAGCGATCAGAAATCATTCAAGACAGGACGAAATTTAGAATCTTAAAATTTTATGAGAGTAGCTTACCACACAAAATTCGGGATGGACGGGAGAACGTAAAAAGAAAGATTGTGAGAGACTGAAGAGATACTGGGAAGAAAAGAGAAAAAAAACTGCTAAAAACTTCTAACGCGTTTCTTAGTTGGGCACTAAGAATAAAAGCAAATGACCAACTTCGAATGTAGGAGGTAGTGATATTTTCTTAGCGTATGTCGTTGATAATCCACTAACTAAGCCCCTAAAACCATGTACAGTAATGAAACCTTATACGAGAGCTCTTCGCCATGCCGTGAAGGCTCAAGGGATGTCTAGCGGCCGGCGAGTCATCCCCTGTCATGCAGTTTCGTCCTGATGCGACACGGAGGCTTTCCGGACATGGAGCCGCTACTAGTCCGTGAATTAGCTTCTCAATTGGCATCACGAGACTGACTGGTCCTCGTATCAGCTTTCCACCAAGGAAAAATCCTTGGCAGAACCGGGAATAGATGTCGGGTCCACCGCATGGAGGCCAACGGCCTTGCCGCAATGGTAACACGGGTTCCCCTTCAGATCAACGAAGTTAAGCGCTGTCGGGGTGGCCCAGCACTTGGATGGGTGATTATCCGGTCTGCCGAGCGCTGTTGACAAGCGGGGTGCACTCAGCCATTGTGAGGCAAACTGAGCTACTTGACTGAGAAGTAGCGGCTCCGGTCTCGTGGTGTGACATACGGCCGGGAGAGTGGTTGCTGACCACATGCCCCTCCATTTCTGCATCCAATGACGTCAGTGGTCTGAGGATGACACGGCGGCCGGTCGGTACCTTTGTGCCTTCAAGGCCTGTTCGGTTAGAACTTCACTTTAAATTGGCGTCGTTAGTGACGAAAGTTGCTCCGTAACCAATACGTAAGTTACACAACAATAATGATCGTGTACCACGCCCAATGAAATCCATTCTGTATGCTCCAACTCTGTAACTTAGACGTGAAGAGAAGGTGCGTAGTCTTAGAGCGGTTGAATGATCCTGCAGGTTGTTAACATTTTCGTTTTTCTGCTACGGCGCATGATTGAGATTTCTCCGAAATATGGAATGACTTACCATGCGAGCTGCAAGCGTAGAGGACCCAAGGGACTGTTTTTTAAGGGAGAAGGCGCTCTTGTGCGGCTTGGTATCAACTGCATAGACAAGCACGTATCACCTGCAAGAGGTAAAACACATGATCAACAATTCAGAGCTCCCACTGGGGAACGTACGTTGAATTATTCTAGACAAGCACTTGCCTAATGAAACACACGATACAGCACTCCGTTACGTCCCAAATATACTGAAACGGATAGAGGTCATTTGTTTTTAGAGGCAATACAGATGATACATTTAGAAATCGATTCACGCTACGTTTACTCTCTAGGAAGTATGCTATCACTAGGGGAGCTGGTATCGAGAGAACCACTTTCTCCATTGCACGTTAGTTTTTGATACGAGGAGAAGTGTTTCGTCAAAGAAAGCATTCATAACACTGTCAATCAATGTCTTCCTACTTGATTTCCCATTTGTGTAATCTTGTCAGGTATGCAGAACGTACCGTCAAATTTCACCGTCGTATCAGATATCAATGTTTATGATTCGTTGCTACTCTCTCTCGTGAGATCAAGAAAGGACGAAACAGGTCGACGGACTCTCACCCACGCTATTTCACTTAGTTTAGCAAAAGAGGTATCCGAAAATGGAGAGAACAACGCCAGAAAGAATGCGCATCTGGCATAAGGCTGGGTCACGAAAAGGTCAGTCCGGAAATATATAATTTTGTCATCCCAAGGCGAAAGATAAAATCAGGAAACACCATGCTGCGAAAGCTAAACGAAGCAACTCCGAAACATGAATAAAGATAGCACATGAAAAAACACGAGTGATAAATATGACGATGTGGATACAGGCAAATCCATAAGGCAAAGAAGCTAATAACGCGTTTACAAGGAATCAGTTTTCATGAAAGCTAAACTGGGGTACATCAATGGATTATAAGTCCAGGAGCACTGTTTTCACATGTTTGTCTAACGTACACCTTTCACCGGTCTGGCCACGCGGAGTGTCCGTGCGGTTAGAGGCGCCATGTCACAGACTGCGAGGCCCCTCCCGCCGAATATCTCATCAGTTTGGTCCCTTAGGAATTCTCTCTCTCTCTCTCGCCCCCCCCCCCCCCGCCCCCCCACACACACACCTTTTCACCGATCTGCTCTTGCGAACTGGTTCGTGCTCACGGCTCAGCAGTAAGCAACATGGTGGCTCACGGCGAGTAATGGTTGGGGTAGGAGAGGAGAGGGGGAATCGGAACAAGGATGTGCGGCGCGAGAAAATACCGTAAACCAGTCTATTCTGCGGCGGCTATTGTTGGCTCTATGGAAATCTATCGTTTGACGGTGACTTTTTAATTCATTTCGAGGCAAATTTATTTCCCGAGACTGTGACATTGATGAGAGAAGACAACGAAATGAAATTTGCATTTTTTAAACATGAGGTGAATAACGTAGGGCAAGTAGTGCGGCATATGACATTTCGTGTCGTTAAAGCAGTCTTATTACGAATGTCGTTTTCGGACGAAGTTTAAATTGACATCATGTGGTGTCACAGCCATATTCAAAAAAAATCCCTGTTTATTCAGATGAATATCTATGTAATGACACCGCTAAGTACGAGTAATTGAAATAATATTTCATTTACTGGCAAATCGTCGTCTTTGAAATGCAGCGATGTTTGATCTTTGAGACCACTATAACTATAGTTTGTAGATAACGAAGATTTAGTGTTACTTAATTAAATATATACACGACGCACCTACGCAAAAATTGACATTTCTCCTTCTGTGTCGCCTGATCGATGCCTATTGTCGCTGAGCTGTATTATTTAATGCGAGTCTTGTATTCGAGTGTAGGTCAGATAAGCACTATAAAGTCTAAAGTAGTTCTTACAGCCGGCCGGAGTGGCCGTGCGCTTCTAGGCGCTACGGTCTGGAACCGAGCGACCGCTACGGTCGCAGGTTCGAATGCTGCCTCGGGCATGGATGTGTGTGATGTCCTTACGTTAGTTAGGATTAATTAGTTCTAAGTTCTGGGTGACTGATGACCTCAGAAGTTAAGGCGCATAGTGCTCAGAGCCATTTGAACCATTTGAATTTCATAAATTCTGACTGCGTGACTTATAAGACTTTTCATTGCCTATCAGAATAAAAGTCAACTGCTTGCAGTAAAAGTGAAATACTTAAATACCGAAGCTTTTCGTTTTGTTCACGATCATTTCAAACTACATTTTATGCGTAATTATCATTTACTTATTACAGTCATTAAAACCAGCTGTCATTTATTTTACCGAAATCCGATAAAACTTCTGAGTACAATTCTCTCGAAAGGAAAATTCATTTCTTTCATGGCCATTCAAAATACCAAACGAATTGTTTCGAAACTAACTATGGGCCGTAGCTATATCCTCCAGTTTAAAAGTAAATTTAATTTTTTAAAGGAAAGCAGTTAAGAATAAATCAGAGATTTGGCTACTGTGTGGCAACCCCATGCTCATAAAGACCACCTGCCCACAATTTAACGAAATTACGTGATACGTGCACAGAGACCTGGTGGCCCATACCTCCAGAAATCTATTCGTAATTCATGCCACATAGAATGGCTGCTGCTTGCGTTCAAAATGTGGACCTACATGCTATTAAGCAGACGGTATTAATGTTTTGCCTCATCAACATGTCAAATCAAGAAATCAGTCAACGGACCAGCTGATAGATAGATTAATTATCACAAGTGAATTCAGGTAACAAAAAAATTCTTTGTTGATTTCCTCAAGGATTATAGAAAACGATTAAAAATCCAAGAAAGTTGTATATTTTTCATCAACTGCGATCATATTCGGAAATTTCCTCCACTGTCGTGACCCACAGTTTCCAGCCTCCAACCG
Source organism: Schistocerca nitens (assembly GCF_023898315.1). Classification (NCBI taxonomy): domain Eukaryota; kingdom Metazoa; phylum Arthropoda; class Insecta; order Orthoptera; family Acrididae; genus Schistocerca; species Schistocerca nitens. The sequence continues at coordinate 586,526,036 of NC_064615.1, read as the reverse complement.
TGAGATCTCCAATTTTCGCCAGAACTACTGGGTCAACTGTGAATCTTAGCGTCTGATTTGTTGCTGTTTTGAAACTTCTCTCAATACCGTAATTATTTTTTGGGTGAACAGTTAAAACAACAGTGACGGAAATGCGAAACATGGCCTCTGAACATGTTTTTCTTCAAACTGCAGCTGTTTATTTCTTCGTCTAGAAATGCCGTAATATTATCAATTTTTCCCCTCTACAGTAACAAAAGAGTTGTTATGCTACCGTGATTAAGTTTTCCGTGAAGGTAGACACATCTTTGGCAGGTTTGTACTCAGGTTTTCTGTCTTTTTGTTACGTATGTCAATAATGTAGAAACTTTAGGTGTCTTCTGCAATTTCTTTTGTTTAGTCAGGATAGCGAATAAACAAGAAAATTCTCACACTAACGGTTTCAGCAGGTCATTTCTGTCAAAATTATGGCATAGATACAGCCAAGAAATAGTCCAAAGCTAAAGAAAGTAGTTGTGCATTCATAAATTATATCTACAATAATGAACACAAATTTAACACAATACAGGAACATTAGACAGCAGTATGATGTCATTCGACAATTCTCAGAATCATGCTCTCGTTTTTTATTCGGAAGTGTGATGATAATTCCTTCAGTTTCATAGCGCTTTTCCCACGACTTACATAACATTCAGTCCACCTTCATTACATTTATTTGGAAAACTGCAGTGGTGTCCCATGGACTGCTGTTGACAAGTGTGCAGATGTAGGTTCTCGCGACGTGTCGCTTCTACAAGAAGATGGGGAGAGAGATTATTTTCCTCGAAAGGTGGCGAGCACACCAACGCGGTAGGAAACCTGAGAAGCCAGAAGATGGGCTGACAGATTACTCTTCTCGAAGCGTCGCACACCCCCTGCGTATTGACGTGGCTGGAAATCCGAGAAGTTGACATACCTTAAGAGATATTCTTCTTCTCAAAATATTGCAGAGACCTCAAGAAATGTCTCGCTAGGCGATCCGATAACCGGTTACAACTATTCTTGGGGTCTTACTCAAATTCACCTCTCACAGTGCTTTGACAAACTCTCCCCGCATTACTCGACTACCTGGTGTGTCACATAAATTTCCTGTTAGGTTGCAGAACTACAGCTTTTTAATGCACTCCTGATATTTATTTGCCCTTTCTTATGAACTTTTATCCTCTCTTCTACTCTGCGTCAACAGAAACTATTGCATACTTTGGCTCTTAAGCCTCAAAATCCTCGACGAATGAAGCAGTGAACGAACAATCCGACTGCGTTTCTTCGAACAATGTCTGTTACGTAAACTGTATGCTTACTGGCTTAGCCTGGATCTTATATAGTGGCCATATCACTTCGCCTGCTCACACTCCTATCGCTTGTGGAATTCGATCGCAAAAGCTTCGATGTGTACCACAGCCAGTGGCTATGTATACCTTCAGATGCCTTTTAAATACAGGACACAGTTCTTCTTTGTTGTACCCTATAATAAGGATTGATTAAATTTCATTAATTGGTCTATAACTCCTAAATGTAAAATGATATTTTATTGTCACGTTCCCTATGGTAACGATATGTAAGAGATAATTTAAGTGACTAAATTGTATCGGGTTGGTGCATAATTAGTAGAATTTTTCCGGAAGTTTAATAAACACAACAGATACACGTAGCATACACTTTAGTCATCAGTAACACTATTTATAACAGTCCGCCATTCCCGTGGCAACTTTTCAATTCAGAAAGTGTAGAAATCGTGTGGTTTTGAGGAGAATAACTCGAGTCGATTTAGGAGTTCATTTTCATCCAGAAAGGAACTTCCTTGAAGTTTGTTCCATAGAGAGCGGTGGTTGTTGTTGTGGTCTTCAGTCCTGAGACTGGTTTGATGCAGCTCTCCATGCTACTCTGTCCTGTGCAAGCTTATTCGTCTTCAAGCTACTACCTCAACCTACATCCTTCTGAATCAGCTTAATGTAATCATCTCTTTGTCTCAATCTACGATTTTTACCCTCCATGCTTCCGTCCAACACTAAATAAATGATTCCTTGATGCCTCAGAATGTGTCCTACCAACCGATCCCTTCTCCTAGTCGAGTTGTGCCACAAATTCCACTTCTCCCCAATTCTATTCAATACCTCTTCATTAGTTACGTGATCTGCCTATCTAATCTTCAGCATTCTTTTGTTGCTGTAGCACCACATTTCGTAAGTTTCTATTCTCTTTTTGACTAAACTACTTATCGTCCATGTTTCACTTCCATACGTGGCTACCCTCCCATAAAATGCTATCAGAAAAGACTTCCTGACACTTAAATCTATACTCGATGTTAACAAACTTCCCTTCTTCAGAAACGCTTTCCTTACCATAGCCAGTCTATATTTTATATCCTCTCTACCTCGACCATCATCAGTTATTTTGCTCCCCAAACTGCAAAACTCATCTACTGCTTTAAGTGGCTCATTTCCTAATCTGATAACCTCAGCACCACCTGATTTAATTCGACTACTTTCCATTACCCTCGTTTTGCTTTTGTTGATATTTATCTTATATCCTCGTTTCAAGACACTGTCTGTTCCATTCAGCTGCTCTTCCAGGTCCTTCTCTGACTCTGACAGAAATCTAGCGAGGTATTGCAGTTGTTAGCACATTGGACTCGCATTCGGGAGGACGACGGCTCAATTGCGCGTCTGCCATCCTCGTCTAGGTTTTCTGTGATTTCTTTAAATCACCTCGGGCAAATGCTAGTATGGTTCCTTCGAAAGGGCACGGCCGACTTCCTTCCTTAATCCAATTATACCAATGACCTCGCTGTAAGGTTCCCCACCCCCCCAAATCAAACCAATCAACCCAATTCTGACAGAATTACAATGTCTTTGGCAAACATCAAAGTATTTATTTCTTTTCTAAGGATTTTATTTCCTACTTCAATTTTTTTTGTTTCCTTTACTGCTTGCTCAATACACAGTGTGATTAACACTGGGGATAAGCTAGAAACCTGTCTCATTCTCTTCTCAACCACTGCTTCCCTTGCATGCCCTCCCTTGCATGCCATCTGGTTTCTGTACAAATTGTAAATAAACTTTCGCTCACTGTATTTTACTCTTGCCACCTTCTTGAAAGAAAGTGTATGGTACGTAAAAGCGAAAAAATGGTGCATAATGACTCCCTGACCTGCCCCTGTATAGTGTTTTTTGTCACTTTATCAGAATGCTGGTGGGCATTATCGTGAAGTAACATCACTTCACGCAGTCTTTTGGTTCTTATTCCAGGACTCCGTCTGAATGACGTCTGAGTTGTTGGCACTAAATGTCAGCAGTGGTGGTTATACCTGAGGGAAGCAAATCGTGGTAAACAACACTGTCGCCGTTCCACCAGATGCAAAACGGTATCTTTTCTGAATGCACGCCGGTCGTTGTATGGGGAGTTGCCGTTTTGTTTGGGCTCAGACATTCCTTTCTTTCCTTATGTTACCATAAAGAAATGCTTCCTCGTCACCAGTGTCGTAGTGGCCCCTTATTAGTTAGAGGGCCCTCACAACTGACATGCAAGATGGGTTGCTGATCTTTCAGGAACACACAGAGAAACATCGCCAGCAGATATAAACAATAACAGGCTTTCCAAATAAACACGGAACTAGTGCCCCTTTCCACCCTGCATCTAACGGCCAGGCAGAACGTTTTGTGCAGATGTTACAGACCCAGCCGATAAGTTGCTGAGTCATCACCTGATCGAGGAGCATGTGCTTATTTTTTTGGCTACATTCCATGCCATTCCCCATGCTGGTAAAAGTCCAGCCGAGATATTTCACGATCGATCATTCGCTCTCCCTTTTCTGTCCTGGTTCTCGAGGATTCTCACCCTCCTGTCCGCACACCAGCCCACTTCTTTTGCGTTGGGCAGGAGGTCTGGGTGTGGATATTCTCTCATCCATGAGCACGTTGGGCATCTCCCGCCATCACCAAGCGCTGTGGTCAGGCAATGACGTCTCTCCAGTGGTCCAACAGTTCTGCCACCTGCCGGAACCTCAACCAGCTCCGCCCCCATCTGGTGGACCACGACGCCCCGGGGGATCTGCCAGTGCCTATCACTGGCCGCCCTGTGACAGAATCTCTGCTTCCACCTCTGCCTTAACCACTGTCTCTGCCACCAGCTGCCATGCTGCGTCACAGCCTCCCGCCCATGCTGGCCACGAACTCATGGATGTCGACCAGGATGCCCCTACTACTATGGACGTTTGTGTTGCTATTCATTTTTTCCCACGGGGAGAAATGTCATAGCGGCCCCTTATTAGTTAGAGGGCCCGCAAAACTGACACACAAGATAGGCTGCTGACCTCATTTCAGGAGCACACAGAGAAACATCACCAGCAGGTATAAACAGTAACAGGCTTTCTAAATAAACACGGAACTACTTTGCAAGACAACATGTGACTGTCTTCCACCAATCGGAACTCATATGACTCATGTAGCAATCCGCCAACCCAGCTTTATAAGCATGCCTAGTGTGTCAGCCCGGCAGTGTTTACCTACTGCTAGGAACAGCTCCAGACAGTACTTACACCTGCCCTAGCATTGTATACTCTCGCTGTAGCATTGTAGTAACACATTGTATTTTGTAATTGGTAGAGTAGATTTAGGTCAGTATTTTCTTCCAATGTCTTGTTTCCTTATCTGGTTTGCCACCTCAAGAGTTTTGGTTTTTTTTTGTTGTTCATGCGTTTAAGACTTAGTGTATGCCAAGAAGGCGTTTTTCTTTAATTATAATAAAGTGTGCTCAAACTGACTGTTAGTTCTTTCCTGCTGACAGCAGGACACAACAACCAGTAACAATACAGCATAGGAATAGTCGAAGTTGTTCACGACGCAGTTGATTAGCATGAAGCAGAGGTGTACATATGGCCACCCAGAAGTCTTTTATTTGCATCTGCAGTTGTTAAATGATTGTTAATAGCTTAAAGCCATTCGATACTTCTAGACTGAATATTCGTGTTCTGAAATCGTCCCTCAAGGTTTTTCATTTCATAGACTAAGAATGTACCTAGTTTCCCATCGTGGTCTCATTTTCATTCAGCGTAGCCTGTCCTATACATTATGCATTCTTGAAGTTACAGCTTTGTGTCACAACAATTTTGTAAAATATTCTGCTACTATTTTCTTAATTATAGGGTTCGTCAAGCGAGGCAGTGCTACAGATTCTCGTCATGTCATGCATGTTATTAAAGAATAGTCATATAATTCGTTTTTCATATGTACGTTTAGAGCAATAACGTTTGACTGGCTAACCTGTTACATTTCTAAACCAATATACATAATTACATCGTGTAATAGTAAATATATTTAATAGAAGCGTTGATAGTCATTGATTTTATACTGGATGTTACTTATGTCGAATGTGATGCACAAAACGCGAGTGAGAATATGAAGCGAAGGTTCCAGTCGATGGAGTGACTTAGAACAGCCTCCATATCTATTTGTAGTAGCATAATTCTCTATGATGTAATATGTTAACAGGAGATGGGATATTTACAACAGCGCAAAACTGGGTGATCTGTGTTTTTTCAAAGCTTAAAGCTAGACTATTTGTACAAAAACAGTCAGTAACTTTCACAAAAACTTCGTTTGCCATTTTGTTTGTTAAGGGGATCCATCTCTGAACGAGCTGCGTTTTTAATGTTCTCTGCCTCCTCACAGTATTTCTCAGCTATAAATTAGAAGTAGCTAAAAATTTTGTAAACAATTAGAGTCATTAGTCAAAGCATTTATGAGAAACTCAGTTGCATGAATACTATATTGTAGCGTTGGCAACAATGTTTATAAAATGCTGAAAAACAGAACTCTGTTTTACTGAGCTACTATTTTCTTTTTTACCAATAACTTCACAGCTTATAAAAACAGTCAGACAACATTCAGGTAATTATGTTATGTCTCCAGTTTCATTTTCTGATGATTATGTGAAAAATTTACTACTAGAAATATATTTAAATATTTACTTCAATAATCACACACATTATCACTATATTTTAGAATTTTCTGAAAATATTACGCAAAGGACGTAGAAAAGCTTCTTATTATTACACATGGCTGTTTTGGAGAATCTAACTTCTGTCATTTAGGCAAAAGTGCACCTGAATGATAGAAATTCAGGTTTTCCGTAAATTGCAAAAGACAATTTAAAAACTTATTAGTTTAGCACTATACAGTTTTAGAACATTCAAGCTGCATGTTCCTGTTGGTTACCCGTTTCTTTACACTCCATATTTTTTTCTCTTCACTCTTTCATTTATCCTAGTCTCCTTGCTAACAGCTTCCGCAACTCTCCCCACTTCGGTTAATCGTAGCTTATCAGTAACAGTTAGAGCTTAAACAATATTATTTCCAGTCTGGATATCTAATGTTTTCATAACATGAAACCTAGAAATTACACCATTATTCAAAGTTGTTACTGTACCATTACACCCATATTCAGCGCTGTCAACCTGACATACAGCTTTGACTATTCGCTCCCCTATGCAGCTGTTGAAGCTTCCGTTGGGATTCTTGAGCGACCACAGAGATACTTCCTTAGAAGGTATATATTTTGCAGATTCCTTTATTTAGGCTTAATAGCCTCCATAACAGCAAGGAATGCTTGTGAATATGCTGTATGCCTGTACACCGAATTTCTGTTGGTGACTGTTGAAGCAAATGATGTGTATTATTGGATATCGCTTGAAACTGGTTGCCTCGAAATCTCTGTTTGGTGTGAAATTGCTTTATTCTCAGCATTTCTAACACAGAAAACACACACACTTAAATAGAACATCATAGAGGTAACTACGAAACACACATCTTTGAAGTTCTGAAACCAAGATGTAAAAGAATATATCGTAAGATTGGTTGCAACCAAGCCACTGCCTTCTTGATACACCTGTACTAGATACGCCTGTACTAGAAGAAACTTGTGTCTACAAACCATATCTAAAATCTGAAAAAAGTAAAAGAAGAAAAAACGAGAGAGAGAATAGTGCATGGCATACTAGACGCACTTTAATATGACAGTGGAGCGTAGCAGCTATGCAGCTTTACATTCAAACCGAGTTTACGAAGAAATGGAAAATGAAAATGTCCTTAAGTTATATATTTCTGCAATCAGCATAAAATGCTCTTTTCTATAGAGCAGAATTTTTTCCAAATTTTTGCCCCCTTTTCACGATTGGGTACTCTTAATGCTTCTTTGCTCGGCTTCATAACAATTGTTGTATCATCTGCAGACAGGACTAATTATTCCTCCTGTTTCATATGGAATGGTAAATCAATAATATGAAGCATAGAATGTAATGGTGAGGACTCCCACCCTAATATCTCCCTTTGTGGATGATGTACCTCTTTGTATTATTCGAGTAGCCTAGGTCCTAGGGTAACTTTCTGTACTCTGTTTCTACAATAAGGACTAAGCTCTTGGAGACGTCAACAATGCATTCATCCTCTTTAGTACACTGCGCACTCCTGATAAATGGAGTTCAGAATAAGAATAATTCTGAGTTAAGCAATAATAATAAGTGTTGTTGATTACTTCTGCTGCAACACTAGATGAAAATGGTAATATTGACAGTGTTCTTTAGTTTTTAACCGCGAAGTAAGCAATATTGCTGATATCGGGAGATACAGCAGCGGAGATCCACATCGACGCAGGCAATACTCCTGACATGCACACAGACCTTTATAAGTGGTCATATTCCCAGTGACGTTTTGTCACGTCGCCGCCGCGATCCTAACTAGGGACTAGCGCTGTACGGTGCCCTGGCCCGGTGTTTCCCTTAAGGGAAGGCTGGCCGTGATTACAGTGGCGGGCGGGTTGGCGGCTGCCGGCCGAGGAAGATAAGCTCCGCTTCCTGCGGAAGGAAGGAAGGAAGGAAGGCGGGGCTCTGGCGTGTCCTGCTGCGCTGGAGGCGTGCAGGCAGCCTCTTCCTGTGTACCCTGCTCTGGCTATGCGACGCTCTAACCACAGTGCCACCTCGCAATAACCGGCTGCTGCGCCTAATTCTGACCCTGGTACAATACATATACGAGGGTCACTTCAAAAGAAATGCACACTATTTTTGTAAAAATACAGTTTTCATTCTGCGTGTTTGAAAGTTTTACATTGTGTAGATACATCCTTTCCGCTTGTTTTCAAACTTAGTTCAACCTGTTCCCGTGAGTGGCGCCGTCACAGCATGTCTTCAAGATGGCTGCTACACTTGACGTTCGTCAGAAGCAACGTGCTGTCATAGAATTCCTGTACTGTGAAAACGAGACAGTGGGAAACATCCACAAGAGGTTGAAAAAGGTGTATGGAGATGCTCCTGTTGATCGCAGTACAGTTAGTCGGTGGGCAAGCAGGTTACGTGATGAAAGCAGGCACTGCAATATCGACGATTGTCCTCGCAGCGGCAGGCCTCGTACTGCACACACTCCACACAATGTGCAGAGAGTTAACGAATTGGTGACTGCCGACAGACGCATCACAGTGAACGAATTGTCACGCTACGTTGGGATAGGGGAAGGAAGTGTTTGCAGAATACTGAAAGTGTTGGCATTAAAAAAGGTTTGTGCCAGGTGGGTTCCCAGGATGTTGACAGTGGCTCACAAACAAAGAAAAACGGTATGCAGCGAACTTTTGGAACAGTACGAGAATGGTGGAGATGAATTTCTTGGAAGAACTGTGACAGGTGCTCCATCATTTTTCACCAGAGACGAAGAGGCAATCAATAGAGTGGCATCATGCAAATTCACCCAAGAAAAAAAAATTCAAAACCACACCTTCTGCTGGAAAGGTTATGGCTACGGTGCTTTTCGATTCCGAAGGACTCTTGCTTGTGGAAATCATGCCAAGTGGAACCACCATAAATTCTGATGCATATGTGTCGACACTGAAGAAACTTCAAGCTCGACTGAGTCGTGTTTGACCACATCGGCAAAAGCAGGATGTTTTGCTGTTGCACGACAATGCACGGTCACATGTCAGTCAAAAAACCATGGAAGCGATCTCAAAACTCGGATGGACAACACTGAAACACCCGCCTTACAGTACTGACCTGGCTCCATGTGCCTATCATCTCTTTGGGAAACTGAAAGACTCTCTTCGTGGAACAAGGTTTGAAGATGATGACTCCCTTCTGCACGCTGCCAAACAGTGGCTCCAACAGGTTGGTCCAGAATTTTACCATCCGGGTATACAGGCGCTGGTTCCAAGATGGCGTAAGGCAGTTGAGAGGGATGGAAATTATGTGGAGAAATGAAAATATTGTTCCTAAAGCATGTATCTACACACTGCAAAACTTTCAAACATGTAGAATAGAAGATGGATTTAAAAAAAAAAATAGTGTGCATTTCTTTTGGAGTGACCCTCGTACAAAGACACCGACGCGCAGTCCATTCGGAAATGTTTTGATGTGATGAGCAGCCTATTCTCCCTTCACCCTCCTCACGGTGCCATAGACCTTCCTAACCGCTGGCACCAGTATGTCACTAATGACGAGCAGGAACGATCGTTTACCGTTCACTTATGCGATTTTAAAAAGGTTGGTTGGTGGATTCGTGGGGAGAGGATCAAACAGCGAGGTCATCGGTCGCATCGGATTAGGGAAGGATTGGGAAGGAAGTCGGCCATGCCCTTTGAGAGGTACCACCCCGGCATTTAGGGGAATCGTGGAAAATCAGGATGGCCGGACATCAATTTGAACCGTCGTCCTTCCGAATGCGAGTCCAGTGGGCTAACAATTGCGACACCTCGTTCGGTTTTTAATATGTGTAACAACATTAAACATCGTGATAAATATACGATTCGTAGCGGAATACAGTTTCTGAATGCAAAAGAAGGTCCAACCTATCGAAATTTACAGATGTGTAACAGAAGTTTGTGGAAATTTGGTGAACAAAGCTTCAGTTCGAAAACAGAGCATCTTGCTTACTGATGGGCGCTCGAATACTCATAATGAAGAACAATCAGGCCTGTCTCCAACTCTACTGAGCATCTACACAGATGCCTAGTCAGAGCTTGGAAACAAAATCTCACCTACGGCATAAAGCTCGCCAGAGAGAAATTTTTTAATGCTTTACTAAAGCATCTGATTAAATAATACTACAACAAAGTAAAGATAATCTTCAAAGAGTCGTTTATAGTCGTAATTTGCTGCCTTCTAAATATAACATGAACATCACCACTAACAAAATAGAAGTTATATCATTCACTGCAAAGTTGCTTATAAGCTCTATATTCGTAATAAATCATGTAACGACGGAACAGATAATCCTATTTCAGTATCTTGGCTGCGACACAGGACGAAATTTCACCAATGACATTGATAGCAACATCCCAAAATTTGAGACAATCTATGGAATAATTAGAACTACGCTACAAAAGAAAGGCCACGAAAGAGACACAGATGAAGTTTTACAAAGCCATGGCAGTACATACTCTGCTCCACGGAGCTGAAACCTGAAGTCCCACACAAAAGGATACGAGCAGGCTCCGCGTTGCTGAAATGAGATTTCTCCGCAGTGTGCAATACAGAACATGGCTTTAGAAATGTTCTTATTAAAAATGAATTTGTGGTCGATTCAGTCCACAAGAAACTAATGGCGGTCCGCCGCGGTGGTCGAGCAGTTCTAGGCGCTTCAGTCAGGAACCACGCAGCTGCTATGGTATCAGGTTCGAATCCTGCCACGGGGATGGGTGTGTGTGATGTCCTTAGGTTAGTTAGGTTTAAATAGTTCTAAGTCTAGGGGACTGATGACCTCAGATGTTGTCCCATAGTGCTTGGAGCCATTTGAACAATTTTTTTGAAACTAATGGTCGGAACTTGGAACTAGAATGCATGAAAATAGAGGTCCAAAACAAATTCTTGACTGCTGAAAGAGGGGAAGACCACCGTGGAAGAGATGCCTGGATCTTGTGGAGCAGAACAGGTAACACCATCTAATCTGTGAGGGGAAAAGAAGAAGGGGAAGAAAAGGAAAAGAAAAGAAGAAGGAGGAGGAGAAAATGAGCGATAACCAAGACCTTGAGTTGAGACCGACGAACTAAAATCAAGGATGATGACAAAACAAAACAGAACAGACGTTTCGCTGCTGATAGGCTGCTTTCCTGAAAACACCATCAGACCCTTATCAAATTGTTCGTGATGATTTGGGCCTTAGAAAACTGTATGCCAGGTGGGTTCCTCGACCTGTGACATATGGACACAAAGGCAACGAATGGAATGTGCAGTGACTTTTCTTGGTCGGTACGACAAGGATGGTGAGGAGTTTTTTAAGCAAATTTTTAATGGCAAGGGGAACCGGGTTTCGCATCTAAGTACAGAAACAGAGCACCAGACAATGGAATCACATGATTCGTGACCAACAAAAACACCAAAACAGTAAAAAATCCAAAAAAGCCAAAATAGTTATGGGCGCCGTATTTTGGAATGGAAAGGGCGTCCCAGTCATCGACTTCATGTCTACAGCATAATTCCCATACTTCCATACGTCTTGATAAAACAGACTCTGCAATAGCGTTTTTATCCGACATTTCCAGGTAACGACTTTCAGTTAAAATGTCCTCCGCATGTACGGGAATTACATAACGTGTGCCCGAGTAGAGCGTTTGACGCAGGAACGAGGACATATGGAAGTTGGGGTAGCGCCGTGAGTAATGCAGGAATACACTCCTGGAAATTGAAATAAGAACACCGTGAATTCATTGTCCCAGGAAGGGGAAACTTTATTGACACATTCCTGGGGTCAGATACATCACATGATCACACTGACAGAACCACAGGCACATAGACACAGGCAACAGAGCATGCACAATGTCGGCACTAGTACAGTGTGTATCCACCTTTCGCAGCAATGCAGGCTGCTATTCTCCCATCGAGACGATCGTAGAGATGCTGGATGTAGTCCTGTGGAACGGCTTGCCATGCCATTTCCACCTGGCGCCTCAGTTGGACCAGCGTTCGTGCTGGACGTGCAGACCGCGTGAGACGACGCTTCATCCAGTCCCAAACATGCTCAATGGGGGACAGATCCGGAGATCTTGCTGGCCAGGGTAGTTGACTTACACCTTCTAGAGCACGTTGGGTGGCACGGGATACATGCGGACGTGCATTGTCCTGTTGGAACAGCAAGTTCCCTTGCCGGTCTAGGAATGGTAGAACGATGGGTTCGATGACGGTTTGGATGTACCGTGCACTATTCAGTGTCCCCTCGACGATCACCAGTGGTGTACGGCCAGTGTAGGAGATCGCTCCCCACACCATGATGCCGGGTGTTGGCCCTGTGTGCCTCGGTCGTATGCAGTCCTGATTGTGGCGCTCACCTGCACGGCACCAAACACGCATACGACCATCATTGGCACCAAGGCAGAAGCGACTCTCATCGCTGAAGACGACACGTCTCCATTCGTCCCTCCATTCACGCCTGTCGCCTGGAGGCGGGCTGCACGATGTTGGGGCGTGAGCGGAAGACGGCCTAACGGTGTGCGGGACCGTAGCCCAGCTTCATGGAGACGGTTGCGAATGGTCCTCGCCGATACCCCAGGAGCAACAGTGTCCCTAATTTGCTGGGAAGTGGCGGTGCGGTCCCCTACGGCACTGCGTAGGATCCTACGGTCTTGGCGTGCATCCGTGCGTCGCTGCGGTCCGGTCCCAGGTCGACGGGCACGTGCACCTTCTGCCGACCACTGACGACAACATCGATGTACTGTGGAGACCTCACGCCCCACGTGTTGAGCAATTCGGCGGTACGTCCACCCGGCCTCCCGCATGCCCACTATACGCCCTCGCTCAAAGTCCGTCAACTGCACATACGGTTCACGTCCACGCTGTCGCGGCATGCTACCAGTGTTAAAGACTGCGATGGAGCTCCGTATGCCACGGCAAACTGGCTGACACTGACGGCGGCGGTGCACAAATGCTGCGCAGCTAGCGCCATTCGACGGCCAACACCGCGGGTCCTGGTGTGTCCGCTGTGCCGTGCGTGTGATCATTGCTTGTACAGCCCTCTCGCAGTGTCCGGAGCAAGTATGGTGGGTCTGACACACCGGCGTCAATGTGTTCTTTTTTCCATTTCCAGGAGTGTAGATCATGCAGCAATAGACAAAGCCAGCCTCCTGGCTGTTTTCGGATACTTTCTTACGGCCGGTACACTCTTTAAGATCCGTTACGAAACGCTCACCCCCTCCCTACTCCCGCGAGCGGGGGGCCTCGGTCTTGTCAATGTGCGACTCCGAGCAACATGGTACCACGTCGCATGCGGAAAATTCTCCACGAATCGACGTTTTCACGCCATTGGACTAACGGTCTCTCCGCTTTGTTCAGTTTGCCACCTCATGGATGACGATGTCCACCAACTGACTTGTGCTGCCATCAGTGACAGTTTGTTGCCTGTTACCTCCGCGTTCCGCCGGATTCGATTGACCCATGGGTTTTCATCCGTCCTGAGCATACTCACTTCCCCGCCACCAAAAATCATGCGATTGTATGGTTCAATGGGTGGACGATCACCTACATGTATAATGATGGAGACAAATCACGCCTTGACTTGTGGCAGTACTTACAAACAACGCACAGTGAAGTCGAGCACCGACCGCGCTACCGCACCCTCTTCGCCGATTACGTACACGCGATCTTTAGTCACCCCCGCTCACCTGAATGGTGCCACACGTGGACGACACTCCCCCCCCCCCCCCTTCCTCCCCCTACTGACATCATTCGCGCTATTTTCTAAATCGTAACCCACTGAGGAGTAGGTGCATGAACACGCGCCTCGTTTCTTATATGCACTATACCAGACTACGCTGGTCATTCCTCTCTACAGTCCTCTCCTCTTTGGTCTCTATCCTCCTTTCTGGCGCTTCTTCCTGGTAGTGTTGCCGGGGGCACAGTGGCCAGACCTCGCATGTTGACCCCTGCCCGCTTTGCCTACACGCTCCATCTGCCGGGCAGTTGCCTGCAAGTCTTGTCATACCCCCGCACCTTCTTCCCGTTTTGTCTATGGCGTCACACCTCTTAGCTTACTGACCCCTTGTTAATAAAGACTTTTTCTCGCCTTGTTCGAGTGTAATGTCTCGTGTAATGTCTCATGTCTCGTGTTGATTCCGCCGCAAGGATGGCATTTCTGTTGTATTTAGGCTTGTACAAATAAAGATATTTTGTTTACTTACCCTGTTCCCAATAGAAAAGAAAACTAGAGGGGGCGGGTGTAGTGTAACGACGTAAGTTTCTTATGATTTTCTTTCGACATCTGACCATGTGCAGACTTCGTCACCTACGTCAGTTACAACCCACTTCAAAATGATTTAAACTCTTTTTAAATTGTCATAGAATGGTTCTTGAACGAAACTGTAAAACATCAGTTGAGTCGTAAGCAAAGAATTACATCACTTGGACCAATTGGTTTTTATAAACTTTTCGATTTAAATTTCGTTTGTTTCTCCTCAGAAATTATATTGACACACGTTATCTTGATCTAATCGATATCAGAATCACACATTAAATAAACTTTTGAGATTCAAAATTTCGATGAACGCCGACAGAATCAATAATCTTGTCAAATATATTATTAATCCGTTCACATAATTCTTCATAAATAAATCCTCAGAACACATGTTTCAACTTTAGTAGCATCCACTATTTTATTAGCTTCTTACACATACAGATGTGAACTTGAACGTTGACAAACAAGGACTGACTTTTCAACAAGATTAAGCTCTATATGACGTCATTGTTGTACAAAAAGAGTAAAAAAAATTCATTTTTAATTTTTAGAAGCACGACGCAACAACTCGGTTCCAGGATCTTCTGTTGCTCTTTGGCTGTCGACCCGCAACGTATAGTGGCCAGTAATTTTCTCTCTTGGTCGCGGCCGCGAAGATGCTGTCTCCGTTCGTTGCGCCGCCCTCTCCGTACATGAAACATACAAAAATACAAAAACTTTAGATAATTCACAGCTATTAAAAAAATATTACAAAAATACATAAACAAAACTAAATTAACTTATATTCACCTGCAAACTGGGCTGACACTGGTGGATGGGTGACGCTTAATTTCGTCCCACTACATACCCCACCCACATGCTCAGTTTGTCAAGTTTTAACCGGAAATAAGACCTTTTCTATATACCATATTTAACTGTTAATACAGTTTCCTCACATTTTACGTAATCTAAAGTCCTTGTTCTTAGATAGATTTCATCCTTTTACTACGATGTTGTTGCGACTATTTGTCATTTACTCTTAACTGTGCTACTATGGTAATTCATAACCGAATATATGGAGATTACTCCTTTTCGTTTGATAGTTGCTAATAAATACTAATTTAGTACGTTCTTTAACGTTATTACATTAGGACAGAGCGTTCAAATTGTGATACATTACTTTGTTTTATTTATTTACTAGAGTCATTCTTTTCAAAAATGTACATTACTAATAAGTTTCTCACAATAACTAATAGTACTATTTCCTTTACTTCATTCTTTTCCCTAATACCTTATTTATGCCTGAGGTCAAGAAGAAATCAAGCAAAACTTCTTTAGAATCTCGGCACGGCTTTCTTTGCCTTCGGACACCTTGTTGGGTAATGGCAATTTATTTAGGAGAAACAAGCGAGAGAGCCCCGTTTGGTGTGTTCTATATTAACACTATTACAAACCTCTATTAAAGGCACTCTGCTATGTTCTCGTGAGCCATATAGCTCTGGACGCCCATGGTCCCTAAATTTATTGACCATCCCCTTTGGTCCCTACTATCCGAGTAAACATGAAAATATACAAAATTCCTTCTGACCTAATAGCTAAATTTCTTCCATATAAATCCTCCTTTTGGTTATCTTTCTCTTTTTGAAGTACCAGTAGATTATTGTAGAACACTTGCTTAAACTTTGTTATTTCTTTAAAATAACACGTAACTCTCACGAAAAACTTCACATAAATAAACTATGAACGCTCTTCCGTGTGTAACATATACTAAATATTAACTTATTTAGGAATGAAGGGTTTCATTTCATCAACACTATACAATCCTTTAATTACACCTGATGAAGGTTCCATAAGAAGTAACGCTTTGGGATGTACAATCTTATGTACAACATATGGACCTTCAAAGATAGAGAAGAATTTTTTACATTCCTTACCGATCTTAGAACTTTTAGGATGAGATCGTACTAACACAAGATCTCCTACCTGAAATGAGGGTTCTATAGCATGTTGATTATAACTCTTAATTCTCCGTTCGGCATTTTTAACAATCTGTTCGCAAACTTTTTCGTCTGGGATGCATTGTTGGATCTCATTTACCGGTGGCCAAGGTAGAGCAGCTAGTAAAGGCTCACCTATGATTCGTTTGCCTAAAATTTCTATAGGTGATAATCCCGTCGTTTGGTGAGGCAATTCATTTAATATCTTTTCGAATTCAGGCATTAGTTTGACCCACCGAGTATGTTTATGTGCACAATAAGTTCTACATAATCGTCCTAATTCTTTCATGACTCTTTCTACTAAATTACTTTGAGGGTGATATTTCGAAATTAAGACATGTTTGATTCCATATTGTTTTATCATATCTTGAAACTTTTGGCTAATAAAGGCACTACCGTTGTCAGACATAAGTCGTTTAGGAATGCCCCAGTTAACAAAGTAATTTCGGGTGAGGCAGCGTATAATGCTTGCTGTATTCACTCGTTTCAAAGTATATAGCTTTACATGTTTGGACCAACATTCCATTACAACAAACACATTGGCATTATCTAGTCTCTTGGTTAAGTCAGTAATATCATTTCGCATGTGAGCTTTTTCCTCACGCGATTCCTGGATATGTTCTTCTAACCTTTTACAATTATCAACAATCTTATTACTAAGTCCTACTAGTTTTTCCTGCATTTCAACTTTAGAAGCCTCTATTTTATCACTTAATTCTCGACTGGTTTCATTAAGATGTTCCTGTAACCTGTCTGTAGATTTTTTTAGCTCCCCTTTTAATCTAGCAGTAGATTCCTCGTTAGACTGTTTTAATTCCTGATTTAGTTCCTCTTTCAATCTAGCAGTAGATTCTTCGTTAAACTGTTTTAATCTAGCAGTAGATTCTTCGTTAAACTGTTTTAATTCCTGTTTTAGTTCATCTTTCAATCTAGCAGTAGATTCTTCGTTAGATTGTTTCAATTTAGCGATCGCCCTAAAAAGGGATCTCATGCTCCTATCGGACATAGATTGCTCTTCGTCTGACATTTCACTTCCCGACATTATTGTAGGATATTAAGTAGTTACACATGCAGACTTGTAATCAACAATCCTGTAAAAGCACACTCCCTACATACAACACTCCACTTCCAACTTAAAACAGACTCACCGGACACTAATATTGTAATTTGTAGTTCTCGATGATCAGTGTGCTGCTATGAGATGCAGATGTAACAGCCGTCGATGCAGCTGTCGAGATGCTGCGACCCCGCTTCCGCAACCGGCAGGACGCCGAGTCGAACGCCGGAGACGTCACTGGCTGCAACCACGCCCGGCCCCACCGTCCACAGGCGAAGCCCTCAGCAACACCTCTAATACCAGCCAGAGGAACGCCCCCCAGCTGACGCACTGGGCCTGTTAGTTTAGGGAGAAAAAGGTTGTCGGGGTTTGCAGCGTTCAGCTGCTGCCCAACAGATGCGCCTTCTCGTGGAATAACTGCGTGACCGTACTGCTTGGCTGCGCTCCGTCAGATGACCACACCCGCGAAGTCGCCGCTGGCTGGTGAAGACTCCACGAAAACTCGCGTTGACTTCCGAAGGACTCTTGATGTTTTGTTTCGTACCTGTGTGTCTTAGCTGCACACAAGTCCTGTTTCTAAGGTCGCCACGGTGTAGTGTGACGACGTAAGTTTCTTATAAATGATTTTCTTTCGACATGTGACCATGTGCAGACTTCGTCACCTACGTCAGTTACAACCCACTTCAAAATGATTTAAACTCTTTTTAAATTGTCATAGAATGGTTCTTGAACGAAACTGTAAAACATCAGTTGAGTCGTAAGCAAAGAATTACATCACTTGGACCAATTGGTTTTTATAAACTTTTCGATTTAAATTTCGTTTGTTTCTCCTCAGAAATTATATTGACACACGTTATCTTGATCTAATCGATATCAGAATCACACATTAAATAAACTTTTGAGATTCAAAATTTCGATGAACGCCGACAGAATCAATAATCTTGTCAAATATATTATTAATCCGTTCACATAATTCTTCATAAATAAATCCTCAGAACACGTGTTTCAACTTTAGTAGCATCCACTATTTTATTAGCTTCTTACACATACAGATGTGAACTTGAACGTTGACAAACAAGGACTGACTTTTCAACAAGATTAAGCTCTATATGACGTCATTGTTGTACAAAAAGAGTAAAAAAAATTCATTTTTAATTTTTAGAAGCACGACGCAACAACTCGGTTCCAGGATCTTCTGTTGCTCTTTGGCTGTCGACCCGCGACGTATAGTGGCCAGCAATTTTCTCTCTTGGTCGCGGCCGCGAAGATGCTGTCTCCGTTCGTTGCGCCGCCCTCTCCGTACATGAAACATACAAAAATACAAAAACTTTAGATAATTCACAGCTATTAAAAAATATTACAAAAATACATAAACAAAACTAAATTAACTTATATTCACCTGCAAACTGGGCTGACACTGGTGGATGGGTGACGCTTAATTTCGTCCCACTACACGGGGTGATTCACGGATGAGAAGGGGGAGGCATCGTAGCCTGGCCTCGGGTTTTGATCCTGCCCACCCTGTCTCCAGCAGCTCAGAAATGACCACTCTCCTCACCACCATTTTTTATAATAAAAAATACAGTAGAGAACAAAAAATAAAAGCATAAAAAGGGGTAGCGTCTTTGGTTAGTAATCAGGACGTCATCAAAAAAAAAGGAGAAAGCGGCTCCCGGGACAGCTCACGTAAAGCGGCAAATTCAGTTTCGAGTCCTAGTCCGACGCAAATTTTCACTGTCGTCATTCCCTTGATGGTTGTTTGCATTCGCAGCTGCGAATACATTTCTTGTTTATGAGAGACAATATGTGTAATGGTTTAAATGCCCTGATATAGGAGTTAAAATTGGCTGTGAGAAAGGATACCAAACCAATTACAGTGTTATTTGTTGTAGTATTGTGCAAAAAGTTGAAGTAAATCGTACAGATACTTCTTGAGATTTTTGAAAACAACGTTAAACTACAACTTGGCTTTATATAGTAGCAAAGATAACTAAGGTATCAAATATTTTGCGAAATTTCTTTCATTAATCTGAACAACAATGTCTTGAGATATAAACATTCTTCACTTTTAGAACGACCCTCCTAATTTATAAAGAACAACGTCCGACACATTTTCTAGATCACAGTTCTGATGTCAGGCAACTTCTTTGAGGCTGCGGCGTGACAACGGTATCCTCGTTGTGCTTCATACCGGTGGCCTATATTGGGGACCAAGATACGTTGATCACCGTATGGCCAGTTAATTCTAACTGCTGAGAATGTCACATTATTCCGGCTCTGTCCTTTTATGTCTTGTGTGTGCCAGCCATTAAAAGTGCAACACAATGAAGACAGCATGCAACAAACGTCAAAAAGTGATGAAGGATTTTGCGTAAGTGGATAAGTAAATGATTAACATCTCAATGGAACGGCACAAAGGGGATAGGAGTAATGCCGTATACTTTCTGAATCTAAGGAAAAATTATGCTGCGGGTTATCTCAATCGAAATTGCATTTTGATGTTGGTCGGTTGTGTGAAGATCGTGTTCTTACTTCTAATGTCTAGTGTCTGGTGTAAGAAGGACAAAGACAAAGAAGGACAAAGGCATTAGAACGTGTCAGAATTAGACAGCCCATGATTGTCCTGCGAACATAGAATCGATGGGTGGGGGAGGTTCAGGCCGCATCTCGTGGTCGTGCGGTGCCGTTCTCACTTCCCACGCCCGGGTTCCCGGGTTCGATTCCCGACGGGGTCAGGGATTTTTTCTGCCTCGTGATAGCTGGGTGTTGTGTGCTGTCCTTAGGTTAGTTAGGTTTAAGTAGTTCTAAGTTCTAGGGGACTGATGACCATAGATGTTAAGTGCCATAGTGCTCAGAGCCATTTGGTGCGGGAGGTTCAAATGGCTCTGAGCACTATGCGACTTAACTTGTGTGATCATCAGTCGCCTAGAACTTAGAACTAATTAAACCTAACTAACCTAAGGACATCACACACATCCATGCCCGAAGCAGGATTCGAACCTGCGACCGTAGCGGTCGCGCGGTTCCAGACTGAAGCGCCTAGAACCGCTCGGCCACTCCGGTGCGGGAGGGCCACCCTCGATGGCACGCAGTATCTCTACGGCCCCATGAGTCTAGCACGCAAGAGGAGAGACACATGATTTGTTTGTCCATGCTGAATGGTACAGCCGTAACATTCAACTTGCGTGAAATTATAAAACCATCGTAGGTGACCGTAGTCTATCGTAAGTTAGCGTAGACCACGGTAACTTTCCTACTAACGTTGGTCAGTTCAACATCGACGGTGGCGACTGCAGCCCCTTGGCTCTACAAACTTCACAAAACCAGCCTTAAAGTGTCACAATGGATACTGAAGTACTTCATGCACCCATCAATGAAGTGATCAGCAACGCAATCATCGCGTCCCACAATACAGACACACTCCAACATGTTCCACCTCTCGATGCAACTACAGCAGAAACGCCAACTGGATCGCACGGAGGAGGAGGAAGGAGACGACGACCAACGGGACAAAATGGAGAAAGTGCTACGTGTCGAGGTCATCCAAGAAGGTACCATCACCCATCTACTGCTGAATTATACGCAACTACCGACAAGTGACCATTCATCTTATTTCTTGAAAGCAGGGACAGAAATATAGGCAGGCTCCACTCTATGGCACTAGGCAAACTCCTTAGTCGGGACTGCGAGTTACTGTTCAAGCACATAATCAGTATTACGGTTGCAGGGAAAAACCACGTGAAAATTGAGACTTTCTCAGGATTAACTTGTAATGCCTTAGTTGAACACTCTTTATTATTCAAAGCAAAGTTGGTGGTCTACATTTCGAAGTTCTTCAGTACTAAACAAGGCTCATCAACACTGTTTAAAGCTCCTTTACGGAGAACGAATTACGAAAACGACGTGTTGCTGAGAAGTTATTGCCATCAGGATATTTAATAAAGCTGTAATTCCGAACAGGCAGAAGCTTAAAGAGCCGTCTCCTCTCCTCGTTGTGTCATTTATATCAGAGCGGCTTCCGAAGTTTGTTTATATTTATGGCGTTCGCTGTCCAGTGGATGCATATGTACCTTCCGTCTTGCAATGCTATAATTGTTTGCGATATTAACATTACAGCAAACAGAGCAGAAGTAACACAAGATGTGCGCACTGTGTGGGGCCACACACAAGTGACGCCTGTGAGAGGGCCAATCAACCAACCTGTGTTCATCACATCAGTGGTCACAGTACCCTATCTCGAACCTGCACCAAGGACATTAACAAAATAATAGCTGCAAATAATGTTACCTTCCGGGAGAAGAAGCTGTGTTTGAAAACAGGCCTGATGTGAATGCAGTACCTCAATCCCAAACATTACGAGACATACGGAATTCCGGTGTCTTCCCAGGAACGATGGCTCCAGTGGATGCATTGCCGATACCACCGCATAAAGTATGCTCAGCTTCCTTCCATCAACGCACAAATTCTGCAGAAGATAGAGGATCCCATCAGAATGTGGTCCCGAAGGACCAGTTGTACCAACCAGAACTCTGGCTTGCTCTTGCTCCAGTCGGACCCAAACCTGTCCACCACTTCACAGACTCAAGCAACAGAATGATGTTGGGAACTACCTCATTAACAGCATTTTAAGTACAATTATGGCAGTGGTGAATGAAATATCGTACCAACAGGCTATTAATGGGCCCAGTCAACTGCTGCAAACAGATTCGTTGCGGATGTCAATTAAAATATGTTGACTCCACTCCTTGCATCCAAAAATGGCCTCTAAAATCACCCAATGGAACGCAAGATGGATCAAGGCAAACGAAGATAGTCTTTGACATTTTCTACTCGAAAGTAGACACCTGTACCATTTCCGAAAAATGGTTGGAAACAAAGGAACCGTTCGCACTCCCTGGCTTCTCTGTCATTAGAGAAGATAGAAATGATGGCTACGACGGTGCAGCGTTGTTGGTAAAACAAGGTATCCAGTTTCCCGTTATTACTACTAACACTCACCATGAACCACTGCAAATGGTAGGTATTCATCTGTGGATCAAGGACTTCCATCTGATTTGGATCTCAGTATACTAAGTATCTGACAAGCGGAATTCCAAAAAACAGTTAAGAAGAATCATTGCATCCATGGACAAACCCCTTCTGCTACTAGGTGACTTTAACCGCTATCTTGTACTGTAGGGCTGCAGAAATGACAAAGAAATGGGAAAAAAATGTTAGTGGATGTTCTAGATTTGAAAACCTTTTAGTATTAAATAACGGCTCACCCACACCAGCAGTCCGACCAAATGAAGCCCCGATGGCAGTGAACTTGAGCATAGCATCCCCTGCACTGTCTACCGGAGCCACATGGGAACTGATATCGGATGCTTGCCAATTCATTATATAATTCATTGTCATAAACGCATAGCCTTGGGAGACAAACACGCAATCAGCTGGAAACGGAATAAATACAATGCCAACTGGAACCTATACGAAACAGTACTGAAAGATAAACTGGAGTCTGTCATCGAAATTTGGAATCCCGAAAGATACTATGAGGACTTGGCGTCACGTATCAGCGGAAATCTCAATACCTCAAGAAGGCTCATAGATCATAACCCTGTTGGTGAGATTGAGAATGTGATGCAGTCTTCAAGGAACGAAGGGAGACATTAAGAAAATACAAAAATATTTCTAACGATACAAACTTTGTTGTTCTTAAGAAAGCACAAGCTGCTGCCAAGAAAATATTCAAGCCCAAGAAAAGAAAATCGTGGCACAATTTCTGCACTACAGTTCTGTAAAGAAACTCCATTAACTAGGATGTGGAATGTAATATGGAGCATTAAAACCGATCTTACAATGGATATGCACGCAGTTCCACAATCAGAGGAAATTTTAAATCGTTCTTATGTATGATAGCTCCACGTGACTCAATAAAATGGAAGAGAAGGCGGAATTTGAAGAGGACAGCAGTGTCAGTTCACAACACTTTTCGTTGGAAGAACTCCAGGCTGCGCTGTGCCAAGGGACATGTACTGTACCTGGCCCGGATTCTATTGACTTCCCAATGTTATGACATATCCCACACACAGAGAACCTGCTCTTGCTCGAAATTTATAACAGCGTATGGACGCAAAAGACCAAAATCGCATCATTAAAAACATGTCATGTCGTCCATATCCACAAATCAGGAGAAAGATGTGATAAACCCGAGTCATATCGGCGTATCATCCTACTACCGTGTTCGGTGAATCTAATGGAAAGGATTACTAACCGACGCTTAGAATGGAGGTGTGAAAACAATGAACTATTGGCAGAAAAACAACATGGATTTCGAAAAGGAAAAGGGTCAACTGAAATCCTCTTACGATTAGTTACTAACATACAGCTAAATTACTCTCTGAATATGTGATAGTTGCGTTCAAGAATTTGACTGAAGCAATTTTGTCAATTTTAGGAAAAAACTGAAGGAAGTCTAGATTCTAAAACAACTCTGGCATAACATTGTAAGCGTTCTGAATTACGGGAAGACAATCATTTTGTAACACGGAGCTAGAATGGGACCCAGAGCAACCAGCAAAGGACTCCCACAGGGATCAGTCTAGGATCCCTTATTATTCAGTGTCTATACTGCAGACCTTCAAGATCTCTTTGCCAGTGACATTGAAATATTACAGTACGCAGACGATGTATGCATAAATTCCTTGCTCGCCATAGGATTTCACTTACCCAAGCAATACAGCTGCAAAAATATACTTTTCCACTTGCGAAAACAGATAAATATTTTGGGATGATTAACGATGGTAAGCTAAGATTGGCTCCTCATATCCGACATACCAGTACCAAATGTTAAAAGGCCTGCAATCTCATCATACCTACGGCTGGAGCATGGTGGGGCTGTGATAGGCGGACAGCGATGTCTTTATACCGGTCGCTACTAAGGACACACTTTGATTGAGCACACCTATGCTGCAGATAAACATCAGACAGCGCACTACAGTGACTCGATAATATACAGTATAAAGCCTTGGTATAGTTTCGGGGGCGTTCATGTCAACCCCAATCAATGCTTTACCGGTTGAAGTGAATGAACCATCGTCAAAGTTGTGACGAATATTCTTCTGCAAGAAATTCCTTCTGCGACTCTCCTTCGACGAATATGAGCCCCTTGACGACAAAATCCGGCAATCAACATCCCACTTTGTTTTCGGAAGCAGCTTCCACCCGCCACAGCTGAATATAAGGAGATGCAGACATTAAAGCACCAGGCGTGTGAAAGTGCTCTTATATCGCACTACAACAAGCCATACGAAACGACGATTCGGCAGATTGCTGTTACTACCAGTTTAACGTGTCACAACCAGGTTTCAACTACTGAAGGCCTTGAAGCAAACAACAAGGTCTATACAAGCTGGATCCATACTCCACTATTATGACAGAGGAACTGCTTGCCCTTTTGGAAGCTCTACTGTTCTTGAAGACATCCACAACAGACACAGTAGCTATCATCTCTGATAGTGTGTCAGTCCCACAAGTGATTATAAACCATCATAATAGTGGTACCAACTCCACTGTTGCAGCAATTGTCGACGCAGTGTTTCGGGTGTAGAGGAATTGTCGCTACATCGTGATGGTATGAATGAAAAACTGCTCTGGGATACCTGGAAATGAATAAGTAGATGCCCTAGCAAAGTAGGAATCTCTGCATGGGCTAATGAAATACGATAATCTCCCTCTCATATATATGATACCTATCCTTAGACAGCGGTTGTCATCGAACTGGCAGGAGGAATGGTAGCGGACATCTAAACTTAAGGGCAGTCACCACGCAGTAAATCATCCCACGATTCCAAGTGTAGCATGGTGTAATAAGGTGTACACGTCAATGAGTTCCGCATATATTATAGCACGGCTGAAATTTAACCATTGGAAGTTCAACGAACCCTTCTATGGGCTCAAACCAACCGCCACACGTTCTATGTTTTGCGGAGAAGAAGAAAAACCAAATCATACGTTTCTACAATGTCCTCGGAACATGCACAAAATAAACGTCGTTACTAGTATTTTTCGGGTTCTTGGTCGTCAGTTCCCAAGTAGCTTCCTAGCTTTGTAAGCATCTAATCATGTTGCAACTTATAACCTACTGTACGAGTTCGTCAACGGTGTCAACATTAAGTTACGGCTCCCAGCGCTGCTAATCCAGCCCTCCTGGTACTTAAAATTCCAGGAAAGACCAAAGCTTAATTAAGTGACTGTATCCATAAGTGCTACTCTGCAGATTATTGAACACTTAGATTTTAAATGCATGTCACTATGTACCGCCAGTGCGTATGAGTCAGAATACTATTGTGACTACACGTGTGGCTGTAATACACAACACTGGTGGTTGTAAACTGTTCTACTATTCTGTGAAGATGGTACTTATACACCTGCACAAATATTCACTTCTCAATCCTCTACTTTTGAAACAATTCTCACAAGACGCACGAAGAACATTTTATTGTTACTTTAGATATATAGTCATTAACGTGGACTGAACTGGAAATATCTCAAATGTGTAAGAATGGCCATTTATGATTTCTTACTGTGTTAATAGTAGGATATTTACAATACACTACGACTGTGTATCCAGCATTTCATGTTCGTCTTGTTTACTCGTTTTCGTGTACTCTGATTATAAATCTTATTTTATATCATTAGTTAATCCTATGTTATACTGAACCAGAATACGACTTAAATAATGTGTACCCCATGACATTTCATGTGAGTAGCTGGCTGTTTGGATAAGTTCTGAAAGTCAATAACTTGGAACAAAAGAGCATCGATACAGCGTTATGTGTTGCATACCTATCGGCGTTCTCCTAGAAACTGGAAGTGATGAGGCATCTAGAAAATGAGTGAGGATATACCCTTAAAGGGCCACGTACCCTACGGAACATTTCTGTGCCAAATAATTATCCTTCTGACTGCTACCTAAAAATGAAAAAAAAAATTATAGAAAAATTGAAATTCTCAATGTTTAGTTCGTATTTTATTCAAAAATGGTTGATTTGTAACGAGAAATAGGGGGATATAGTGGTGAAAATAAAAAGATCAGATTGATCATATAGCGGCAGGAAAAGCGATTTCCTCTAAAAAGAAAACGCAAAACAGAAACATACCAGACATTGCTAAAATACTTCGTCGAGCTTGTGTAAAACATTTTTTTCGTTATTAACAACTTTCGCACTTATCAGTAATAATAAGAGGCTCTTGCCTTTCATCATGATGAAGAACGTTGTACTGAGTACTAAATAACAACAGTAATTACATAGACTTAATTATGTCTGGTCATGTAAACTGTACCTGTATCAAACGTAAGTGCTTTGGTTACGTAAAACCGCAGTAGTTACACGATTAACCAATTTTTATTACTTCTAAAACGTAATCTATATTTTGTAATGACATAAAATACACAACGGACTAACACTGAACAATGCGCGGTTCTGATAACATCGCCGGCTCGTGTGGCCGAGCGGTTCTAGGCGCTACAAAAAATGGTTCAAATGGCTCTGAGCACTATGGGACTTAACATCTATGGTCATCAGTCCCCTAGAACTTAGAACTACTTAAACCTAACTAACCTAAGGACATCACACAACACCCAGTCATCACGAGGTAGAGAAAATCCCTGACCCCGCCGGGAATCGAACCCGGGAACCCGGGCGTGGGGAGCGAGAACGCTACCGCATGACCACGAGATGCGGACTAGAGCCTCTACAGGCTGGAACCGCGCGGCAGCTACGGTCGCAGGTTCGAATCCTGCCTCGGGCATGGATGTGTGTGATGTCCTTAGGTTAGTTAGGTTTAAGTAGTTCTAAGTTCTAGGGGACAGTTGATCTTAGATGCTAAGTCCCATAGTGCTCAGACCTATTTGAACCAGTTTTGATAACATCCAAAACAAGCGGAAAGATAAACAAAAAATGAAGACAAGTCGTCGGTTCCCAGTTTCTCTCTCACAGATTCATTTGTGTTTCTCTCTGCCTAAGTTACCAAGACTACCGATAATCCTACCATTTACGACGTTATTTACGTGCTGTACCAAAACCACCAAACAGTAGTTTAGGTAGAGCGCAACTCAAAATCTGAGTCTGGCAGCGGGCCTGTTTGGAGCGAGACAAGCGCCCACGCGACCGGTGCGACGACGTATCCAGCACCGCAGACTGTCAGCACGGCGGGCACTCTCAAAGGTTTCCTCGGCACGGCAGCCGAGAGAGGCGCGCAGACAGCGGCGAGTCCAGGGTAAAGCAGGAAACTCACCCACATTAAGACAATTTCAAAGCTTTTATTAATTTCACCCCAGCCTGTGAATGTGATATTATTCATCTCTCCATAAATCAACCATAGCAGTCTTCCTGTTTCTTCTGTACAGTTTTACTTATTTTAAATGCTTGTTGTTTTATGCCTAGAACTCTGTAACTTTCTGTATGGAAACTGAAACGTCTGTCACTGTTAGTAGTATTTTATTAATGGAAAATAGCAGTAAGCAGTTCTAAGTTCATTTGTAGTTTCATGTAAATTTTTGGTGATCCGGAAGAATTGCTCTCAACAGCATTAAAAAAAAAAAATTGTAGCATCACGTCTCCGTTTCAGGTGAGAGTTTGTTGTGCGTACAACATTACGGTGGGTGTATTTACGTGTGGAGACTACGAGTAGATCGAACGCTGCCACACTGCGTTCGTCATGGTCATACGGATCCAGCACCTGGACTGATGGTGTGATGTGTCGATATATTTATTCATTCTGGATATATCTGCGGTGGCCCCTAAAGTTTCGTGAAGTTATCGGAGGTCTGCCCTAAAATCCCATAGGTACATTTTCTCTGAAGAGTCGGCCATTTTTGTAATTTGCTTTTTGCGGTACACAGTTGTAGTCAGCACAAACAAATACTGCTTCTCGTGTTTTTATGCGATGGCCTGTGTCGGTTGTGTCTCACTACACAAATAAATGTTTTTGTAGTGGAATTTTTTGTACTGAAAGATTTACTTCTTTCTGTGCTGATTTAAGTTTCTGACTAGTACGTTAGTTTGGGTTACACCCAAGTTCATTTTTTTTTTGTCAGCTGTTAAGATGTGCAGTTGTTATAGTGAACACTTTTTCTAATATACGAGCGGCGTTCAGAAAGTAATGCGACACGTTTTTCCTCGGATAATCTTGGTTCAAAAAAAGGGAAATTTGTTGTGGGAGATCGTGGAATATTCCTGCTTCAGCCCCTAAAGTTTCGTGAAGTTCCCATAGGTTGTGGCGCTTTACGTAGCCTTCAAAAGGGTGTCTGTGATGGAGGTGTGTTCCCGCCAGAGGGCTATCATTGGGTTCCTTTTGGCAGAAACCTAGAGTATCGCAGATATTAATAGTCGCTTGCAGAATGTCTATGGAGACCTGGCAGTAAACAAAAGCACGGAGAATCGTTGGGCGAGGTGCCTCTCAACATCGCTACAACGTCGCGAAAAGCTGTCCGAACATGCCAACCGGCCGCACACACCTGTGATTCTGAAATGTTGGAACGGGCGTAACCCTCGCTCGAGGTGATCGGAGGACTGCAATCAAACGCTTCGCTGCACAACTGGACATCTCTGTCGGTAGTGATGATCCAATCGTCCACCAGGTGGGGTACTCATAGGTGTATGCCCACTGGGTTCCTGACCGCGTAACAGAAGACCATAACGATCAACGAAGGACCTGATGTGCCTAATTGCTTACGCGTTACGAGGCAGATCGTGCCAATTTTTTGTAGAATATTGCCACATGCAATGAGACATGTGTTCATCGCTTCGAAAAGGAAGGAAGGAAGATTGCGTTTAACGTCCCCGTCGACATCGAGGTCATTGGGATGGAAATCGGCAGTGCCATTTCAAAGGGATCATCCTGGGTTTCACCTGGGGCAATTTAGGGAAATCACGGAAAACCTACTGCGGATGACAAGACGCGGGTTTGAACCGTCGCTCGCCCGAATGCGAGTCGACTGTGCTAACCACTGCGCCACCGTCCTCGGTCATCGCTTCTAACTGGGAACAAAACGGCAATCCACGGAGTGGCGCAGCATCACATCTCCTCCGGGAAAAAAGCTCAAAGGAATGAAAGATGCACTCTGCGGGAAGAAGTACGTGGTTGATGGGTAGGTTATTGATGCAGCAAGACACTGCGCCCACATCGACCAGAAGGGTGGTACCGTGAGGGCATACACGCCCTACAGGCAGGGTGGCGTATGTCCGTCGCATTGAACGGAGATTATGTTGAAAACACGGTTTTGTAGCCAAACGATTGGGGAACAGTAGGGTGTACTGGAGTCCTGAATAAAATCAGCCTGATTTCAGAAGAAAAATGTGTTGCATTAGTTGTTGAATGGCCCTTGTAGTAAAGATTTGCTCGCTGAGAATTCAGACTCTTTGGGGTCCTTGTTCTGTTCAACTTGTGTGAATATTTCGAGGTATATCCGCAGAAATAGTTTTAGTCAAGAATATATTAATGTGAGGTGAGGGTGTGGGTTTATATTTCCAGTTCTTCAAGGAGGTCCATATTCTTGATTTTGCTGGAGGTACGTCAGTTTTGGAAATTGTATGTAATGACTGAAACACACTGGCCAAGTTGGTCCATATGAGTGGCAAAAGCGGACATACCGAAGTTTTTTTAATCAAGAGGCATAGATTTCGAGAGGGTACATAAATTTGAAGTTTTACTTTGGCAGATTGTCATGAATACCTTTTTTTTTTAATTTTTGTGCTGTCGGCATTGCTTATGAATGAGTAAACGTAGTATAATTTTCTAATGAATTAATAAGAGATATGATTAAATGAGGTTTCGATTTTGTAAATAAGTGATTTATTTATGAAACATGTACTAGATTAAGATTCTGCCTACATTTCGTAATTTCTGTTTAAGTTATTCTCTGGACTTGGTGTTGTGTTAAACTGTGACGTCAGCAGAGGCGTAGGAGAGAGACCTCAAAGCCGTACGTCGCTGCACTGAAGGCTTCAAACAGAGGCGTTCTTGGAAAACGTTAACAACATTCAGACGTTTGAGAACCTCTACGTTGAAAAGATATACTTTATTTCAATACAGCAATAAATCATTTCTTTAACTCTATGACTACTCGTTGAAGTAAGTTTGAGTAAAATAAATACTTTTACGTTCTGAAGAATAAGGCGGACGAAAAGTTTTGCAGGACTCGATGACATTTATTTTTATCCTGCAGAACCCTCGCATGTGGCGATCGTGACAGCTGATGGTTCTGTAGAATTGGCGAACTACTTCATCGTCTGGCACACCAGTGATGTACGAGTTACGATTGAGTCAGTTTTAAATTTTGTAAAGAATGATTTATTTATGTAACATGTGCTACATTAAGTTTCTGGCTATATTTCGTAATTTTTTTTCGAGGAACTAGTTGGGGCTTGTGTAATGATGTGGAAGCAGCAATAGACGCTCTGACGTCAGCACAGGTGTAACCTTCAATCTTGTGATAACAGATCAGAGCGCTCGCAATGTATGTCGGGCAAGGCAGTTAGTGTTACGCCACAAGATCGTTGCGGGATCCATATTTCTAGGGAGCCCTACGTCGCTCCACGAAATACTTCTAACAGAGGCCTTCCTTGGTAAAACACTAACAGTGCAATATGAAAAAGGAATATCAATCGGATGTTACATAGATTCAGTCATTTGGAATCCATTGCGTTGAAAAAGGCTATTTATTTAAATACAGCAATAAATCTGTTTATTACACTCAGTTCTATGGCTAGCCGTTCGAGTAGGCCTGAGTAATGTAAGTACGTTTACATTCCGAAGAATAAGGTGGACGAGAGTTCTGCAGTACCAGAGGACATTTAATTTTAGCCTGCAGAACCCTCTGAATATGTTAAGTTAAAATTTCTGCCAGTGTTTCCTAATTGGATACTGGGGCACTTGTTATGAACAGTCGTACAGCTTCCCTATTTTTAAAGATTTCAGCTGAAAGATTTGATGTCACATTTTATGTTATTTCACTGGTGAAGAAACTTGTCTGAGTAGGTGTCCTTTGGGAAAGATTTGCAAGCTGGAAACAAATTGGAAAGGGGTGGAGGTAAATCTTTTCGTATCTTTTATTTCAAAGAGCCACTGCTTCCATATGTTCACCACAGAAAAAGAGCTAATCTGCCACACTATTTTTCCTGTTCCATCCCACAAATAATAAGTTACGAGACTGGAATAGAAGGTAGAACCGGTAGAGGTACTGAAAGTACCCTCCGCCACACACCGTCAGGTGGCTTGCGGAGGATGGATGTAGATGTAGAAAGTTTGTTGGAGCTGACATTTTTTTATGTGTTGACGTGTGCTACCTTCCCACACATATTTTGTGCTTATTAAAAGGTATCTGAAATCCTTGATTTTCGAAAGTCTGTGAGATATTTGTTTGCTGGATAATCCTTGTTTCTAAAAAGAGCTTGCTTATAAAGTAGACATATGAAGCTGCAGCTGTTGTGGAGAATGTTGTGGGGTTTTAGTACGCCGAATTCGCTTGCATTGTGCAAACTCTAGCTCCATTGGATAGTTAACAATAATGCTCTACAGATTTTGTTGAAATTTGCAGTCTGAATTATCTTCATAATCTTCATTAGCAGTTTTAAGTGTTGCACACAGTTCAGAATGTCTGGCTAGGCAAATTCACTTTTACTTTATGCGTGACAAATCTCCGTGGCTGTGCCTGTTGTTCAGTTAAACCTCTTTAAGGGAGGTTGCAACCAGCCATGAATACTAAAAAGAATTGTTATTTTAATTATGTGACCGTTTCTGGGCCATTGTGTTACTAAACTGTCAGTATTACCAGCAGTATGCCGTTTGCTCTAGTACTGTATGATAATATTTATTTTGTTAGCGCTAATTTGTGTTCTGTTTGGATGACTCCATGTGCAGGGTGATCAGAAACAAACTGAAAAGCTCGCTAGGATGTTGCAGGTTAGAATGTTCCCTGAAATATTTGTTAAGAGAAAAGTTGATACGTTGCACCGTGTCCGAGTTAGCTAGCATTGAAGTTGGGAAGGTACCTAATGGTTACTGCTGCGTCTACGTTCTCTTCCAAACACCGGTCTATACGGGAAAACTAGTAGCGACTTTATCCATGGTAACTCATGGGGTATGCACGGCTCTGTTTAAGAAAAATAGCTTGATATTGTCACTGGGTCGAACTGTGCCCGTCTGCTTTCATGCCTCGCACGTAATTCGCTGCTATTAATAACCTGTAGCCGTTATCCTGAAGTCAAACAGTCTACGCTCTGGCTAGAACTGTGAGTTAATAATGCGTATAGAAATACAGATAAAAGTTAAATGAATAATTTAATAACAAGGACTCTATTCCGACGGCTGTAACTCATGTTGTCCACAGATAATTATGCTGAATAATGTTTATTCATGATAGGACATTTCAAATAAACGGTAAGTGGCCCTACGATATTCAGTTAAAATAGAGGCAAAATGCCCTTATCAAATGCAGTAAGGTTATGTCGAGAGCGTTACGAAAATGGTAGCAAAATTCCCAACTAAATAGTCATCAAAGGTACGCGAAAAAAAAATCCATTTCGTAATCACAACACACGAAACATTCACCAGCTTAATACAGTTCAGAGCTCAACATGATGATTCGCAAATTAACACACGCAATAGTAACTCATACTCCGTCTATTCCCAAGACCGTAAATCAAGAGGAATAAGTTAGAGTCCTGCTGTGTAGCAAATTCAGACCTACGCGACGGAATCGCGCACGTTATTCTACACAGGTCTTCCTCCTTCCAAAACTCCCACATCGCACCCTTGAGCTCTTGTCTGAAAAAGTCCCAGTCTCCATTTTACGCCAGCAGTGTTCCGCCACTGTCCACCTCTCATTCGCCGAAGGCCGTGCCCACCGAAAATACGTCGTTCTCAGGCTCTAAAGACATTATTTTTAATCAACATGACCACTTCTCGCACTAAACTAATGTGTTACAGCAACATTTGGTTACGCTCATACTATTTACAATACTTATAAATAAATCTTTGTTCATTTATAAATAAATCACCATCGTAGCGCAAGCGCGGTAAAGTAAAATGACAAGAAACTTTCGTTAAAATTGTTTAACAATTATTTATGCCCGCTTCTTCTGGTACTGTTATAATTGTGTTGTCCGAATTTTTGCATCACACTCTTGCTTGGTTTAAGAAAAACAAACGAAGAACAACTTCGGTGACACCGTCTCTGACAGGCCGCTTGAATCACAGCACTTCAGTGCTGATTAATCCAGAAACGGCGCAAAGTGCCTAATTTTTTACTTAACAAGTAAGCACAACATACCCTGCTGCAACACCATCACAGACTTTTCGTACTGTTTTCAGCCACTCTTTATGTAAAAAGATGATAGTGTGAATACAACTCAAAAATGGTTCAAATGGCTCTGAGCACTATGGGACTCAAATTCTGACGTCATCAGTCCCCTAGAACTTAGAACAACTTAAACCTAACTAACCTAAGGACATCACACACATCCATGCCCGAGGCAGGATTCGAACCTGCGACCGTAGCGGTCTCGCGGTTCCAGACTGTAGCGCCTAGAACCGGACGGCCACTCCGGCCGGCTGTGAATACAACTGAGTCGTATAAAGTGAATAAGGAGTGTGCTCCAGTCTCTTTCGTTCGTTTAAAATTTTGAGTGGAAACTCGAAATTCTGT
Organism: Schistocerca nitens; assembly: GCF_023898315.1. Taxonomy (NCBI): domain Eukaryota; kingdom Metazoa; phylum Arthropoda; class Insecta; order Orthoptera; family Acrididae; genus Schistocerca; species Schistocerca nitens. The sequence goes on along the minus strand of NC_064615.1, from coordinate 586,492,094 downwards.
AATGCAAACAACACGCACACACTATGCAATGGACTCTGAAATACGACCACCTAAGAATATTCTCCATAAGAGTCGCAGCTTCGTACATTTACTTTTACAAGCACTTTCTCGTTTATGCTAAAAAGTATTCACCATCAAGACAATCAAAGATCTAAGTTAGCTCTTCTTAAGCGTAGTAAATGCGATAGGAAGTGTCAACTTTTGTCAATAGAAACGAACGTACTGTTTTTGGGTCTGAAATATTAAACAATTATATACTGCATAGAATCTTTGTCCGTGATAGAGGGGCGCATAAAAATATTAGGACTTTCACATAAAAAAGTTTGTTTGCACTCTATTACTAGGTAGAATTTCATATCATACGTCTACTGCAAACGTTTTAGGAGGGACAAACATTGACATAAATTTACATACTAGTAACATAACTTTTCACACCTGAGACTTAGAATAGTGTTCTTTGATCAACATCACTTCAGGTTGTTGGTGGGAAGATGTCTTCAACAAGACTTTTACGATTTATTAAAATGGGTCTGAACTTTTTTGTAATTCATCTGTAAGCTTAGAAACTCTAAATCTTAAGAGATAGATAAATATATCCATCATTCTTGGATGTAGCTGTGCTATTCCATTCCTGGGTGTGATCTCGCTGTTGAGTCAAAATGCCATTCAATTATGTGGGGAAGAATGGCTTGCAGTGAGCGACAAGAAGTTGCGTATGATGAAACCAGTGCTGTACCACAGACCAAAAGGACGACAGCTAACCCCTACCTCCTCCTACTTCACCTGTCTGCGCTGCCTGTGGCTTACGTATGCCATGTTTTATAGTGGAGTGTAAGTAGAGAACTGGGTGACGGATCGATGCGCCATATATCACGTGACGCAGCAGCCAATTACGGCGTTCAGCTGGGTCAGTATCTTGAGCGATAACAAAAGAAGCAAAAATGAAGGTATACTTCTAGCTTTCACGAGTCTAAAAGTGAATAAGGAATTGTTACTGACCTTAAAATTTTCCTTTTACATCATATTAAAAACCATAAAAAGGTTTTGTGTTAAACTGAAGCAAGCGTCGTGCCAGATAAACCTGCAGAAACTCTTCCTTTTCCAACAGTTAAAAATCTTATACCGGCTCTGTGCTACATTGAAACACGCGTCGAAGCAGATGCAACGAAGCTTTTGCCACCACCACAGAGATATACTGGGTGAGTCACTAACTATTGCCACCTAGAATAACACAGAAAGTATGATAGTAGCTGAAAAGTTTGTGGGACTAATGTTGTATGGGACAACGGGGACGTTGGTTCAGTTATGTCAGATTTTAAAAATTTTAGATGACCTTGTTTACGCTCTTCTAATGGGTTACATTTCGGTTTGTAAGTGGCCAGCCAGTCACATTTCCCTATGGTTCTGTTTTAGCTCTTCTGCATTTTGCTTTCTCTGTGTTTTATTTTATGTATAGCTACTTGTACGCTTTCTAAATTGTATTAGCGGATGTGAGATAGAGTGACTGTGTGGTCATTTCGAGTGCACGAGTGTTCAACAGTCAGAGATTTCATTTGATACGTCTAAGGGCGCTGATGATTTCGCTGTTCAGTACCCATGGGATCCAAACAGACACACGCTTGATTAAACCGCTCCCCCTCCCTACCAAATGATTAATTGGTAGACATTATACTTTTGAAAATCGGGAACTGCTGTCTTACGAAATTGTTTTATGCCAAGTTATTGGTCTTTGGACTTTTTTTACCATTTTACGTACTTACAGTACTTTAAAGTTTCCTTTATGGGCACATGAGCTCAGATTATTGTAACCTCTTAATTTCATTACAGTGAATCAACCAGTTTTACATCTTTCTTGTAAGCATTAAATGTGCTAACTGTCACATAACTGCTTTGAGCACCACCTACGTGCATCTTCTACAAACATTGTATGCAAGCCTCATTCCATACGGCGGCATCACTGTACATTATGTTTAAATGTATATACATGTTTGTTAATGTGGTCCTGCCATTGCCCCATTCTGGCCTGCTGGCACGACGTTATTAAGGTATGTCTCGTTCAATTTGATTATTTACTTAGATAAAAGATATTATATCAGTTGTTTTTGACTATGTTTCTGCGGGTTCACTCTAACACAGGACCTTTTTGTAGTTTTTAAAATGTTGGAAAAGCAAAAAGTTTCTGCGGGTTTATCTGATTTCACGCACGCTTCAGTCTAGCATACAGCAGCATTATGGTTGTTATTACGTTGCAGAAGAAAAATTTTAAGGTCAGTAAGAATTTCTTACCTGCATTTTGAATCGTGAAAGATTTGACCATACCCTAATTTTTGTTTCTTTTATTATAAATACAGATAATGTGTAGATGTCCCTCGAAGGCTAAAACGCGTTGTTAAAACAATTTCAACCAAGAATGTTTTCATTAAAATATTCTACATACGGTTGCTGTACCACACGGTCTAACAGAGTGGAAGAAATTTTACAAACAGGATAAGCATTGAGTTAACAGTGACAGCGGCAGCTGTCCGAGCATATAAATTTACCCAGGAAGAGTCAGGTGCAGCAACAGTGACACAATGTGACGTTAGCGCCAGCGTTGCTATTTACCGTCGCAGCCAACGGCAGCAACGTGTGGCACTGGAAAAACATGGAGAACACGGTGGCGACTTCGCAAATTATTCTCCGTATGTCTGCGCAAAGCGTATCGCATAACAGACTTTTACTTCTTCTCTAACCGAGTGTATTCATATTCTGGCGAGATATAAAGGGAAGGTTAACTGACTATAGGCCGACTGTAGTAAGATAAAGAAAGAAAACTTCCTCCATTATAAGCAACGTTCTTGAAACCAAACGTAATACAAATTTTTAGTTTGTCGGCGTGTTTGCGTGCACTCGCCTACTCGGTAAAATGTGGAAGTGTGGTTCTCTCTCTCTCTGTGTGTTTGTCCTCCGTTTCATTATAACGACAGCGTTATCATAAGATTTTAGTGTGGGTGCTAAGGACCTTGGCGTCGTGCGTCCGAAGAATCCTCATTACGACTGGTCGTGTATGGGTGTGGTCTCGTTCAGCACTGCAGCGCTTCCGCGCACGTGTCGCGGCCGGTGGGCGCCGGACGCAGGCGCCAAATGAAGAAGTTACTCAGGAGGCGGCACGTCGGCGGCCGGGCGGCCTTTCTGCCGGCGCGGAGCCTTTCATCAGCGGGCCTTTCAGCTTTCAGCGGCCGCCTCTCCGGACGCCCGGCGACCCCGCGCCTAGCGCTTTGTGCCACCTCCCCACAGCGGGCTCCGCCGGTGCCGCTCCTGTAGGGACAAGTTCCACCCTTTCGTTTTACGTCATTGGTACCTCAACTTTTCAGCTGAAAATCCTCTTTGGAAGTGCTGAACCAACCGATATCATACAGGGTGTTTCAAAAATGACCGGTATATTTGAAACGGCAATAAAAACTAAACGAGCAGCGATAGAAATACACCGTTTGTTGCAATATGCTTGGGACAACAGTACATTTTCAGGCGGACAAACATTCGAAATTACAGTAGTTACAATTTTCAACAACAGATGGCGCTGCAAGTGATGTGAAAGATATAGAAGACAACGCAGTCTGTGGGTGCGCCATTCTGTACGTCGTCTTTCTGCTGTAAGCGTGTGCTGTTCACAACGTGCAAGTGTGCTGTGGACAACATGGTTTATTCCTTAGAACAGAGGATTTTTCTGGTGTTGGAATTCCACCGCCTAGAACACAGTGTTGTTGCAACAAGACGAAGGTTTCAACGGAGGTTTAATGAAACCAAAGGACCGAAAAGCGATACAATAAAGGATCTGTTTGAAAAATTTCAACGGACTGGGAACGTGACGGATGAACGTGCTGGAAAGGTAGGGCGACCGCGTACGGCAACCACAGAGGGCAACGCGCAGCTAGTGCAGCAGGTGATCCAACAGCGGCCTCGGGTTTCCGTTCGCCGTGTTGCAGCTGCGGTCCAAATTACGCCAACGTCCACGTATCGTCTCATGCGCCAGAGTTTACACCTCTATCCATACAAAATTCAAACGCGGCAACCCCTCAGCGCCGCTACCATTGCTGCACGAGAGACATTCGCTAACGATATAGTGCACAGGATTGATGACGGCGATATGCATGTGGGCAGCATTTGGGTTACTGACGAAGCTTATTTTTACCTGGACGGCTTCGTCAATAAACAGAACTGGCGCATATGGGGAACCGAAAAGCCCCATGTTGCAGTCCCATCGTCCCTGCATCCTCAAAAAGTACTGGTCTGGGCCGCCATTTCTTGCAAAGGAATCATTGGCCCATTTTTCAGATCCGAAACGATTACTGCATCACGCTATCTGGACATTCTTCGTGAATTTGTGGCGGTACAAACTGCCTTAGACAACACTGCGAACACCTCGTGGTTTATGCAAGATGGTGCCCGGCCACATCGCACGGCCGACGTCTTTAATTTCCTGAATGAATATTTCGATGATCGTGTGATTGCTTTGGGCTATCCGAAACATACAGGAGGCGGCGTGAATTGGCCTCCCTATTCGCCAGACATGAACCCCTGTGACTTCTTTCTGTGGGGACACTTGAAAGACCAGGTGTACCGCCAGAATCCAGAAACAATTGAACAGCTGAAGCAGTACATCTCATCTGCATGTGAAGCCATTCCGCCAGACACGTTGTCAAAGGTTTCGGGTAATTTCATTCAGAGACTACGCCATATTATTGCTACGCATGGTGGATATGTGGAAAATATCATACTATAGAGTTTCCCAGACCGCAGCGCCATCTGTTGTTGAAAATTGTAACTACTGTAATTTCGAAAGTTTGTGTGCCTGAAAATGTAGTGTTGTCCCAAGCATATTGCAACAAACGGTGTATTTCTATCGCTGCTCGTTTAGTTTTTATTGCCGTTTCAAATATACCGGTCATTTTTGAAACACCCTGTATGTCATCCATTAAATCATGAACAAGGTAGACATAACCCATCCATCGCGTGCAGCAATCTTCAAATACACTCCATGAAAATAATAGTAAAATCCGCTTCATAAAAATAATTTCACAGAGGTGACTAGTGTAATAGGATACCTCCTAGTATCGTGGCGGACCTCTATTTTCCCTCCGTAGTGCAGCAATTCGACGTGGCAAGTACTAGATAAGTCGTTGACTGCAGAAATGTTGAGCCATCCTGCTTCTATAGCTGTCCATAATTGTGAAAACGCTGCTCGCGCAGGATTTTGTGCACCTACCGACCTCTCGATTACGTTCCATAAATATTCTATGTGATTCATGTCAGGCGATCTGGGTGGCCAAATCATTCTCTCGAACTGTCGAGAACGTTCTTCAGATAGATGGCGAATAGCTGTGGTTGTCATCCATAAATGTGCGGAAACATGACGTCGGTGAATGGCTGCAAATGGTCTCCAGAGGAGTCAATCCACTCCAGTTAAACAGAGCCCATACCCTGATAGATGCACCACCAGCTTGCACATTGCTTGTTGACAACTTGTGTCCATGGCTTTCTGAGGTCTGCACCGCAATCGAATCCTACAATCAGCTCTTACAAACTGAAATCGGGACTCATCTGAACAGGCCATTGTTTTCCAGTAGTCTAGAGTATAACTGATATGCTCACGAGCCGAGGAGAAGCGATGCAGCCGATGTCGTGCTGTTAGCAAATACACTCCCGTCGGTCGTCTGCTACCATAGCCCATTAAAGCAATATTTCGGCAAATTGTCCTAACGGATACGTTCGTCGTAGGTCTCACATTGATTTGTTCGGTTATTTCCCGAGTGTTACCAGCCTGTTAGCACTGATAACTCTACGCAAACGCAGCTACTCTCGGTCGTTAAGTGAAGCCCGTCGGCCACTGTGTTGTCCATGGTGAGAGGTTGTTGTTGTTGTTGTAGTACTCTTGAGTCCAGAGACTGGTTTGATGCACCTCTCCATGCTACTCTATTCTGTGCAAGCTTTTTCATCTCCCAGTACCTACTGCAACCTACACCTGTCTGAATCTGCTTAGTGTATTCATCTCTTGGTCTCCCTCTACGATTTTTACCCTCCACGCTGCCCACGAATACTAAATTTGTGCTACCTTGATGCCTCTGAACATGTCGTACCAACCGATCCCTTCTTCTAGTCAAGTTGTGCCACAAATTTCTCTTCTCCCCAATTCTGTTCAATGCCTCCTCATTAGGTATGTGATCTACCCATCTAATCTTGAGCATTATTCTGTAGCACCACATTTCGAAAGCTTCTGTTTTCTTCTTGTCTGAACTATTTATCGTCCACGTTTCACTTCCATACATGACTACACTCCATACCAATACTTTCAGAAATGACTTCCTAACACTTAAATCTATACTCGATGTTAACAAATTTCTCTTCTTCAGAAACGCTTTCCTTGCCATTACCAGTCTACATTTTGTATCCACTCTACTTCGACTATCATCAGTTATTTTGCTCCCCAAATAGCAAAACTCCTTTACTACTTGAAGTGTCTCATTTCCTAATCTAATTCCTTCAGCATCACCCGACTTAATTCGACTACATTCCATTATCCTAGTTTTGCTTTTGTTGATGTTCATCTTATATCCTTCTTTCAAGACACTGTCTTTTCCGTTCAACTGGTCTTCCAAGTCCTTTGCTGTCTCTGACAGAATTACAATGTCATCTGCGAACCTCAAAGTTTTTATTTCTTCTCCGTACATTTTAATACCTACTCCGAATTTTTCTTTTGTTTCCTTTAATGCTTGTTCAATATACAGATTGAATAACATCGGGGACAGGCTACAACCCTGTCTCACTCCCTTCCCAACCACTGCTTCCCTTTCATGCCCCTCGACTCTTATAACTGCCATCTGGTTTCTGTACTAATGGTAAATAGCCTTTCGCTCCCTGTATTTTACCCCTGCCACCTACAGAATTTGAAAGAGAGTATTCCAGTCAACATTGTCAAAAGTTTTCTCTAAGTCTATAAATCCTAGACATGGAGGTTTGCCTTTCCTTAATCTATCTTCTGAGATAAGTCGTAGGGTCAGTATTGCGTCACGTGTTCCAACATTTCTACGGAATACAACTGCTCTTCCCCCAGATCGGCTTTTACCAGTTTTCCCATTCGTCTGTAAAGAATTCGTGTTAGCATTTTGCAGCCGTGACTTATGAAGCTGATCGGTAATTACATATGTACAAGTGCATATCGATATGCCAGGACTTTTGTCACCTCAGTGTGCATTTATTCTCATGACGCCACACCCAGTCGGCACAATGAAAGTATCACATTCCGATATAGGCCTCAGACTACCCTAAAAATCACTCTGTCACCAGAATCTGCCTTCCAAACAATGATCTCGCGCCGAGTGGTACAGTCTGCTTTAGGCAGTGGCGCGGCACGGACCTGCTGTCCCGGCCGCGGGCGCGCGTGAACGAGGAAGTGTTTACACCGCCGGTACTCGCGCGTGTTGTTGTCTGACTCGATCGCCATAGCACACAATTTTCGAAAGACTACGCTCCAATTTACGTTCGACAACGAATATGCCAGACCCAAAGCTTTCGAAATAGAGCGTTTATTGAGGGACGAAGTTCGTTTACCTGCTGCAGACATAATTGGAATACACCTGTCCATTGTAAGCAGTACAATGTACGTAAAGATGACCGATGAAGCTGCGTGTGAAAGAACTCTCTCCGCTGCTCAAAGAGGATTTAAATTTCGACACTCTGATGGCCATATCAGCGATGTAACAGTAGCTCCTTCAGGATTGGGTGTGAGGGTCGTTCGGATCTTTGAATTGCCGTTTGAGGTGCCAGAATCGATGGTTACTGAATCGCTGCGACCATATGGAACGGTACTTAGTCATACGCCTGAACGCTGGGCTAGTTTTAATACCTATTCTGTGCTAAACGGCGTGCGACAGGTGCGGATCGTCCTTACTAAACATATCCCGTCTTATTTATACATTGGCGGATGTCGAGCTATTGTGATCTACGATGGCCAGCCACGCACCTGTTCTGGCTGTGGTGGAGAAGGACATATCCGCTCGGAGTGCATACAACGCCGCGTCGTGCAACTGCCACATGGAGACGCGTCACAGCGAGAAGTTCCCACGCAACTGCCGATGACGTACGTGTCGGTGGCCCGCCGGGAAGTGTTGCCAAGTTAGGAGCGTGACAAGGACGTGTTTATGCAAGAGCAGACCGAGTTACGGGAGCATGGAGGTGACTCGGAGAATGTCCCTACACCCATGTCACGACAGTTGAGGGAGGAACCTTCCGAAAACTCACATGTAGCACGCGACGTGGAAGTGGAGGTCCAGACGGTGGCGCCGGCAACGGACCAACGAACGACCGACGAACACAGTAAAGCAGCAGAGGGCAGGGCACGCAAACAGCGATCGCCGAAGCGTCGCAAAAAGCGTCGCCATAGTTCGGGTGACACGTCCCCCCCTAGCCTAGGGGACACGGAAGGTCTCCTAGCCGAAGAACTGTCTGACACAGAACACGTGCCTTTAGAGGACGCTGCCAGGATTCCGTCCGATGGTGACCGGATGTCCTGCCCTTCAGATGGTCCCTCTTCATTGACACCGACTGACCCAGCGCTGCCGACGAAGGAGTCAGGGACACCAATGTCCCGGCAGCCACGTCGAAATACATCAGAGGACGTTTCTCGGATGGATGACCACTGCGACTAGGCGGAACCAGTCGAAGACCTACAGGAATTGCCACCCCCAAATGATGACCACTTACCTACAGGATGCACACCACGGAACAACAACGAAGGAGGGCAGCCCGTTGGCGGGCACCCCCCTGAGCACGAATAGTGGACTAAAGCCCTTGGAGTTCTCAGTGACATGACACGAGCATGACAACGACAACGAACCAAGCATATAAGGTGGGCACAGTGAACATTAACACCGCACGTTCGCTTGCAAAGATGCAACTTCTCCGGGACATGATTTACGCCACAGACGTTGATATTCTGCTGATGCAGGAAACCTTCAATGCTGCTTTTCCCGACGTGCATGGATACAACACTTATCTAGCGCCGACTCCAGATGGAGGACGTGGCACAGCGATACTAGTCCGGGAAGGGATTCCGATGTGTGACCTCGATTACCTTCCTTCGGCTCGGGGTTTGGCTATGACCGTGAACGGCATTCGTATCGTCAACATCTATGCACCCTCCGGATCTGACAATCGACAGGCGCGTGCACGATTCTACTCGAAGGAGATTGCCCCCCTATTCCATGGGAGGTATGACCACATCTTGGTAGGGGGGGATTTTAACTGTGTACTCACACCGAAGGATCAAACTCCTAATTTCAGCTCCTGCCACGCATTGAACACGATCTGCCGGGACATGGCCCTTATGGACACGTGGGAAAAGATCCATGGGCAGCGAGAGGGCTACACGTATTTTACTAGCCACTCGGCGAGCAGGCTGGATCGGATTTATGTTTCTGACGGATTAAGAGATCACGTGTTGGCTGCTGAACGTTGGCCCACAGCTTTTACGGATCACCTTGCGTATTTATGCACGTTAACCCTCCCACGGCAGCGGGTCTGGCGGAGTCGTAGTTCCTGGAAACTTAATTCCTCCTTATTGGTGGATCTCGAATGTCGCCAGCGGATCGAAGAAACATGGCAGACTTGCACTCGCCGTCTGCCGCTGCACCGTACGGTTCTTTCGTGGTGGCTGCAGTGTGCAAAACCGGCGATACGAAGAGCTCTCATAACGTATGGCAAGGAAAAAGCGAAATGGATCCGAGATACACTTGACTATTACTACATGGTGCTCCGCGACCTGTCCTCCAGGGCCCCATCGCCCGAACGTCAAGCAGAAGTCCATCGTATTCAGACCTGCATTTTATCGATCACGAGACGTCGACTGGAGGGACTTTCGATCCGTGCTCGGTGCTTGGACAACGTCGATGGAGAACGTATTGGCATGCATCATGTGTCCAAGGGACATGCGCGTAATCGCCGATCCCTAATCACAGTCCTCCATGATGACGATGGTCGGCCCTTGACGTCACAACAGGCCCTTGCTGCTGAGTTTCTGGAGCATTACCGCCTCCTTTTCACTGGGACGCCGACGGACAATCGGACAGAAGAAGAAATTTTGCGACAGATGCAAACGGAGGTGGATGGTCCGGATGCAGAGGCGCTATTGGAACCCCTAACGGAAGATGACATCCGGGGCGCACTCGCGAAGGGTGCGGTGCATAAATCCCCTGGGCCAGATGGGTTGACACTCGAATTTTGCCGCGCATTTGCGGATTTAATGATGTCCCAGTTGGTATTGATGTATAACGAGTTATTGAGCCCTGACACGGACGTTCCGTCGCAGTTCATGGCGGGACTGCTTATACCAATACCGAAATCGACAGCGAGTGACAGCGCCCATCAATTTAGACCGCTCACGATGCTCAATACTGACTATAAGATCTTTGCGCGAATGTTGGCGGCAAGGCTCAAGATTGTAATATCCAAGACAATACCACCAGACCAGGCTTGTCTAGGGGTTCGGAGCAACATACATTCTATCCTCGGCGAATACCGTGACGTAATTTCCCTGACGGAAGCTTATCGCATGCGAGCGGCGTTCGTATCGGTGGATTTTGATCGTGCCTTTGACAAGATCAACCATGATTTCCTTGACTCGACCATGAGACGCATGGCGATACCACAGGATTTTATTACCGTCCTCATGCGCCTCCTTCGCGGCGCTTCTTCGACTGTGAGAGTCAATGGCAGGGAGGTAGGAACGATTCCTGTTCGCAGCTCAGTTAGGCAAGGATGTCCCTTGTCGATGATACTGTTTACAATAGCGCTCGAACCATTGATGCAGACTCTTAGACGGACTCTAACAGGCGTCCGACTCCGTGCGAGCTCCTTCACGTGTCGTGCATATGCCGACGACTTGATGATACTCGTCCGGTCGGAGAACGAAGTCAGTCAGGTGGCTACCCTTCTTACTACGTACGGGGTAGCTGCGGGAAGCAGGGTCATCACGAATAAAACCAAGGTCATGCACATCGGTCGAGGGCTGGACGCTCTGCGAAGTCCGTTTACGACGGTGGACATCTTGCGATGCTTAGGTGTCTTGTTCATCCGATCGCTACGGCAATCAGCGGCGGCGAGCTATCGACGTCTCCTCCAGAACGTCCGACTGCACATACGCAACAATTCACTCCGAACGCACGACCTGCTCCAAAGGGTGGACTACACTAATGTTCACCTGGCCTCGCGACTGCCGCACTTGGCACAGGTACTGCCAATGCCACATGGTATCGCTGACAGATTAATGGCGGCCTTTGGATACTATGTCAGCCAAGGAATGTTGTTTAAGATCAAATATGAGACTTTAACTCTCCCACACCATTCTGGAGGACTTAACCTCACGGATGTGCGGAACAAGGCTCTAGCTCTATACCTGCGAGCGACGCTACGAACTTGGAACCAGCGGCAACACGCTATCACGTCGGCCATCCTGGATGTGCTTCTTCCCACGTCCTTTGAACCACCGGTAGCAGTAGGCACCATCTCGCCCTCGTTTTCTCACGTCGCGCGATTTTTTGTTGATTTTAGTTATGTTCAGTTACAGATACCTTCTACCAGAATCCCCACTACCCGTGAGATATATCGATACTTGCGGCGTCATCATGGCAGCAATGTTGTCGAACTTAAATACCCAACACGAAACTGGCGACAGATTTGGCGAGCTGTCCACACCACTCCTCACCACAGCAGCGCGATCGTCATGGTATACATTAATCAACCGAAAGACAGTCAACCGCCAACGATTGCACGACATTCGCATGGTGGATTCCCCCCTCTGCCTTATATGTGGCATGCAGGACACCGACGAACATTCTCTGCAGTGCGGTGAGGCGAAGGATGTTTGGCGGCTGACGCAACGCATCATGGCCCTCCTCCGACACACCGACGAATCAACGATCACGACGGACGCTTTATTTTTCCCTGACCCTGTCTTTTTCCCCTCACAAAAAATATCGGCAATCGGATGGATTGGAGGACACGCATCGCACTACGTGCTCTCGCGGACCTTGATATCGGTCATGGACTATTGGCATTATCTACTAGAACAACACGAAATCATCAGACGCCACTCTAAATATAAAACGCATTTTGCGAACTTTCTAGGCAGCATGTTTCATAACCCCCCGAAGCGGTGGGGAGTCCCAGGTTTACGTTGTTCCGAGGGATAGGATTTACTCCCAGTGAAGTGACGAGGATGTCACTTCGGCCCTATATTTATTTCCCTTCTTTTTTACATATGATTTTTCTTTTGGGACATTAAAATTAAATGAATAAATAAAATATTATTGTTACTTTAAAAAAAAAGTGGTCAGCGTGACAGACTGTCAATCCTAAGGGCCCGGGTTCGATTCCCGGCTGGGTCGGAGATTTTATCCGCTCAGGGACTGGGTGTTGTATTGTCCTAATCATCATCATCTCATCCCCATCGACGCGCAGGTCGCCGAAGTGGCGTCAACTCGAATGACCTGCACCAGGCGAACGGTCTACCCGACGGGAGGCCCTAGCCACACGACATTTCATTTCATTTCACTTGTCTGGCACTACAAAGATCGAAACTAAATGGCGTCTTCATAATAAAATAATGACTTACTTTGCAGTTGTTCTAAACATCTTTATAACTTAATTCTGTTATGAAGCGTTTTGATTGAAGTACACCAGCCCAACATATTATTTCTGCTACTGTGCTTTAAATTTAAACAACTAACTACTTAGAAGAGCTCGTTCTCGCATGACTTCTATTTCAATGGTTAGGTATTCAGCACATCGGAGAACTCACATTACAAACACATTATTTAATTAAGAACAAAGTCATGTACAGTAATTGGTTCAAAAAAAAAAAAAAAAAAGTGGTCGCGCGGTTTGAGGCGCCATGTATTGGAATTCGCGGCTCCTCCCGCCGGAGGTTCGAGTCCTCCCTCGGGCATGGATGTGTGGCTTTTTTCTTAGCATAAGTTAGTTTAAGTAGTGTGTAAGCTTAGGGACCGATGACCTCAGTAGTTTGGTCCCTCAGGAATTCACACTCAGTTGAACATTTGGACGAAACAGTGATATCGAAGCAAAGTAAATAATACGTTTTAACTGTCAGCGTGGAAAACAAAATTACTAAATTTATTTATTTGATTGTTCACAGTAGCATGACTGCAGTCCTGGCGGACATTGAAATACCTCTTAGCAGCACTATAGCGCACTGATAAAGCTAGAAAAACAAAGGGGCGCAGCCCAGTGGTAGAGCAAAGATGCGCTCAACTAATTTATTTTAGCTCTTTTACAATCGCGGCAACGCCCTTGTCGCAGTGGATACACCGGTACCCGTGAGATCACCGATGTTAAACGCTGTCGGGCTTGGTCGGCACTTGGATGGGTGACCATCCAGGCCGCCATGCGCTGTAAACATTTTTCGCGGTGCACTCAGCCTCGTGATGTCAATTGAGGAGCTACTCGACAGAATAGTTACGGCTTCGGTCAAGAATACCATCATAACGACCGGGAGAGGGGTGTGCTGACCCCACGCCCCTCCTATCCGCATCCTCAACCGAGGATGACACGGCGCTTGGATGGTCCCGGAAGGCCACTCGTGGCCTGAAGGAGTGTTTTTTTTTCTTCTTTTAGAATCGTGGCACGATGCAGCGGCGTGGAGGTGTCAGTGTGTAAAGGAACTCAAGACACGCATTTGCAAACAACAAACAAATTAATAGGTCAACACATTTTTCGACATGGTAATTAAAACTTTATGACTACCTTATGTCTACATTCCGAATTATCAGTGCGCTCTTCCATTTTGATCTGTTGCTCCGTCCCACAAACTGAAATGCGGCACCTGTACAACAAAATGCATATACCTTTTAGTGCTTACATTCATCCTCTGGAGATTACACTGATTGTGCATCAGGATTTCACATCTGCAATGGCTTAGTTCATGCGTATGTTAACCTGTGATCTTGCACTGTTAATCACTTACATATGTTACTTTCATAAATGTACTCCCGGAGTTTCATTACTTTACACTTGCGTTCAAAACAATAATTGTACTTAATTCATCGTGAAAATGGTTCAAATGGCTCTGAGCACTATGGGACTCAACTGCTGAGGTCATTAGTCCCCTAGAACTTAGAACTAGTTAAACCTAACTAACCTAAGGACATCACAAACATCCATGCCCGAGGCAGGATTCGAACCTGCGACCGTAGCGGTCTTGCGGTTCCAGACTGCAGCGCCTTTAACCGCACGGCCACTTCGGCCGGCTAATTCATCGTGATTTATGATGGTTCCCTGGATATTACGAAAGACAGAATGTGCTTCTTAATAAGGTATGTCATCGCTAAGGATGGCAACGCACGCTCTACAACGTCCTCCCATGCCGGTTACACGGCTAGTCAGTGTTTCTTTTGGTGGTGCATTCCATTCCTCAACCAGCACGATTGACAACTCCTGGATGGTCGTTGGTTCATGCAGATGTGCTGTAACACGTCTCCCCAATGCATCCCACAAGTCCTCGATGGGATTTAAGTTGGGGACACGGGCTCTCCAGTCCATTCGCTGAATATTCTCTAGTTCCATAAGCTGCCTCACCATCGCTGTTCGACGCGTTCACGCATTGTCGCCCGTAAAAATTAAGTTAGGCGGAACGCAACCCTGAGAACATGCACTTAGCGTACGAGTGTAGTGCCACAATAACATTCACCAGTGAGTCTACCGTCTTCAAAAATTGAAGATAAGTACTCCTGTACAGTATTATACCTCCCCACATCATAAAAACAACATAATAATCGTATTCTACAATGTTCGTTGTTGCATTAGGTTGTTCCACATCTCTTCACGTTATGGTATGTACAGCGTTTTAAGCTGTAGACAATCTGCTAGTGTGTTTATGTGTTCCCAATTAAGCTGTAGAACTGAAGTTGGTCATCATCGACCGAAACCTGTAGTCTGATGACAAAAACATTTGTGACCATAGACGTAAAGTAAAGAAAATTTATTCTGTATTCGGGTCACTGTTTTATTCGCGACCATGTCACAGCTTGTGAAAGTGTAGCATTAGCCTTATATTTTATTCAGTAACTTCTCTGTAAAACAGCATTGTGCTCTAAAGGGGAAGTGTGACGGTTCCAATCTTCGTCTCCTCATCCTGATTTCAATTTCCCGTGGTTTACCCAAATTACTTCAGGCAAATTCCTGCATAGTTCCTAACAGAAGGCCACGGCTGACTGCTTATCCCATGTGCATCTTAATGGATTGATGGTATAACGTGGGCCAAGTCAAAGTGGGTTCGTGAGATAGCCTCATCGAGACAGATGGCAATGTTTCGCCAGCTTGAGATGTCCTCGCGGCAAGAAACTGTTATTCGACTCTCCGTCATTAATATGACGGATAAAGATTTTTACGACGCTAAGATTATGGTTTTCAGTAAAGGACCGAATTTAGCACCCATGCCGAAGATTTTACCAGTGCTAGGTTTCTTAAGTGCCGTTGAAGAAGCTGTTCGTCCTCTTTCTACGGAATCAGCAGAAGAAATAAGATGCGAAACTTGTCTAGCAGTTACGAAGGCTCACCCACAAAGGATAACTTATCTGTGGCAGAGAGGGCTGCACTACGTAAACTTCGCCAGGATACGGAGACGGTGGTTCTTCCAGCTGATAAAGGTAATGCCACTGTCTTAATGTCTCGAGACGACTTGCATGATAAAATGAACGGTTTACTGAGTGACAGCACATACCGGAAGATCAGTAAAGACCCCACCAACCAGATGGTAAGGAAGACTTCTTCGCTTTAGAACGCCTACCCCGTTCCACCAGAAGTTGTGCGAAGATTGAAACTAAGTGGTGCGGTGCCTCCAAATCTTTATGGACTTCCAAAGATCCGTAAGAATGGTCTTAATCCGATAGTGAGTAACATCGTCTCTCCAACCCTTGATTTTGCCACTTATCATCGTTATTAAGGCCTCTGTTGGGAAAAGGTGCTCATCACATACGTAACTGTGTGGACTTCATTGACAAACTGAAATCACTCAAACTGAGCAAATCTGATCTGTTAGTCAGTTTCGATGTAGTGTCGTTGTTCACAAAGGTTCCTCTTTCGGAATCATTGTTTCTCATTGGGGAAAGTTTCGATTAAGGGATTCAGCTTTGTTTGAACATGTTTTGATCTCGACATATTTTTTATTTAATAACGAATTTTATGAACAGACTGATGGTGTCACCATGGGCAGTCCTTTTGTCGCCTTTGATGACCAACATTTTTATGGAGGACTTAAAAGAGAAGGCGTTGGAATCTGCTACATTGAAGCCCACAGAGATTTGGAGATATGTTGATGACACGTTTGTAGTGTGATCCCATAGTGAAGATGTGGTGTCACCGCCAGACACCACACTTGCTAGGTGGTAGCTTTAAATCTGCCGCGGTCCATTAGTACATGTCGGACCCGCGTGTTGCCACTGACAGTGATCGCAGACCGAGCGCCACCACACGGCAGGTCTCGAGAGACTTACTAGCACTCGCCCCAGTTGTACGGACGACGTAGCTAGCGATGCACACTGACGAAGCCTCGCTCATTTGCAGAGCCGATAGTTAGAATAGCCTTCAGCTAAGTCAATGGCTACGACCTAGCAAGGCGGCATTAGCATTACATAGCTTGTATCTAAAGAGTCTCCCTTGTATCGTCAAGAGCGATGTACCACAAGGATGGATTAAAGTTAAGTATTCCAGGAGCTACGTACTTTTCTTTATAGCATTCATTACGTATCCTGTTTCAGACCTATCTACTAGACTGCGTGAGTTAACGCGTGCCTTTCGGCTACTTCCTATTGGCGTGGCTGTCTTGTTACGCCACAACAGAAGACAAGTTAAAAGAAATTTTACATAATCTGAATTCTATTCACAAACAAATTCAGTTCACGATGGAAATCTAAAAAGATTGATGCCTTCCATTTTTGGATGTGTTGGTACGGCGCTAAGATGATGGCACTTTGGGACACGCAGTATATCGGAAACCGACCCATACGGATTTATATTTACGTGAAAATAGCTGCCACCATCCTTTGCAGACGATGTGTGTACTCAGAAGTCTAGCACACAAAGCACACGTCATTGCTGACGAGAGCAGTCTGGAGGACGAGTTTCTACAACTGAGAAGCGTTTTTGAAGCCAACGGGTATTCTCCACAGCAGACACGTAAGGCGCTACAAATGAAACCAGCTGTGAGTATAAGAAAAGCAGAAGAAGACACGGAAAGTTTTAAATCGATGGCTTTTCTGCCATACGTGGGAAGCCTATCGCCAAAAACAGGACTGATCCGCAGTAAGCACAAAGTGAAAGAGATTTTTCGGCCACTCCTGGGTTCCGTTAAAGATGATTTAGAGCTTCGGAAGTCGGGGGCTTACAAGATCCTCTGTGAAAGCACCCGTTCATACATCAGACACGTACTGTCCAGGAGAGATGCACAGAGCACCACAGGTACACGCGGCTCTTACATCCTAATAAATCTGCGGTGGCAGAGCACTGTATTGACACTTGGCAGTCTATGATGTACGATAACGTCGATATTTTAGCATCAGATTCATCTTTCTGGGATTCAGTAGTGAAGAGAGCGGTTGGCGACGAATTTAATTAATAGAGATAGCGGCTTCAGCTTGGACAAATCATGGAATCCGGCAATATCTGTAATAAAATCACAAAGACGTCGCAACGGTGCAGCTTGCAGTGATACATCCACATCACCGTGTGGATCGACTGCGCAGCCATAGATCTACTTCCATGCATATGCCGTACCTATTTGGCGCCGATCAACGTCTCTGGCGCTTTGTGTATGTGTGGCCGCATGCGCAGTGGTGCGGTCACCGGATTTAAAAGGACGGAGCAAGTGCTGGAGCGTCAGTCACCTCGGTTCACTCTGAAGATGGCTGGACGGTATTCTGCACAAATATTAGAAGAAAAAGCCGAATTTATACGGCTGCAAGCCCGAAATTTTATTGATCTGCTTATCCCATACTTGAATACTAGACCCGTAAGTACGTAAAACTCTGTATGTACTAATTACATTATTTTTGCTGTTCTTAAATTGTAATGCCATTACATGTTCAATATCCATGTAAAAGCGATCTACGGATGAATAATACTACTACCACTGCTACGGAGCCATTAGAGACGGAGCACAATCTGTGCTTGAATGACGATGGGAAAAGAAATCAAGTGTGTCCTTGTAAGTGGGCTGTTTAGGTTTTCTTATTGGTAACGCCACGTAGCGCTCTGTATGAAAATCACTGGCTGTGCTGTGTGCAGTCTGTGGCTAGTTTGCATTGTTGTCTGCCATTGTAGTGTTGGGCAGCTGGATGTTAACAGCATGTAGCGTTGCGCAGTTGGAGGTGAGCCGCCAGCAGTGGTGGATGTGGGGAAAGAAATGGCGGAGTTTTGAAATTTGTAAGACTGGACGTCATGAACTGCTATGTATATTATGATTTTGCAACACTATTAAGGTAAATACATTGTTTGTTCTCTATTAAAAATCTTTCATTTGCTAACTATCCCTATCAGTAGTTAGTGCCTTCTGTAGTTTGAATCTTTTATTTAGCTGGCAGTAGTGGCGCTCGCTGTATTGCAGTAGTTCGAGTAACCAAGATTTTTGTGAGGTAAGCGATTTGTGAAACGTATAGGTTAATGTTAGTCAGGGCGATTCTTTTGTAGGGATTATTGAAAGTCAGATTGCGTTGCACTAAAAATATTGTGTGTCAGTTTAAGCACAGTCATGTATAATTGTTCTAAGTAAGGGGACGTTTCATATGGCGACCCTGCCAGGATACCTCACTGGAATCTTCTGATCTTTTTCTTGTAGTTTGTGTAATTAGTGTAGCTTTTGTTTATTGCTAGCGCATAATTATAGAGAGAATTTCCTTTGTAGTTGTAGTTTTTCATTGTTGTACAGTAAAACAGTTCTGACATGCATGTAGATTTGCACCAAGTATTTCGCAGCTGCGCTTGCAATTCAGTAGACATTATTTCCATTGCTATGTTATCTTATTTTGCTCTTCAAATTGTGCTTTTCTGTGTTATCGTGTGAAATATTGTGACAATTATGGCGTGTGAAAAACGTAATACCAGGCTCCAAAGTAAAATGAGAAATGACAGTGAAGACGAAAGCAGTGTGTTAGCGCCACCATGTAATGAATTAACTAATGTTCGACATAGTAATTTGGTAATTGTGCATAGGGAAATGGAGCGGGCGGCAAACAATGGCGTAGGCAGTGAAACAATTAGTGAACAGGGAAGCATTATCGATCGATCGATCGGCAACAGCTCGCCTCAGGAATCCGAAATGACAGGACACAATTTTGCAAATACTGTAGATTCAGGTTCTGCGTCCTCACCGTTTTCTCAAATAAGTCAAGACACATTTTCTGCTAATCAAAATGTGAATGTTGCCGGTGCAAATGCACTGCCGAAAAGCGTAGAGGAACAGATTCTAGACACTAATGCATTGTTATTACAGCTAATGCAACAAATGGAACAAAATCAGAGACAAACACAGCAAAAGCTTCAAAAGTTAGACACAGTGGAACAACACCAGAGACAAACACAGCAACAGTTAGACACAATGGAACAAAATCTTCAAAAGTTAGATACAATGGAACAAAATCTTCGGAAGTTAGACACCACACTTGAACAAACACGTGAAGATTTAACTACTGAGTTACATAACATTGAATCGAAATGCCTAAAAGTCTGTAATGACGTAAAAACACAAATTTGTCAGCATTTCCAACCTATTTTTTCGCGTCATGAAAATGCATTACAGAATCACGAAGCAGCCATAAAAGAACTGCAAATTATTGTTCATGAAAATCATGAGACCTTGCAAGCCAAAATTTACTCCGTTGCATCTACCGATTCCGTTACGCAACTTGCAAAAACTCAGGGAAACTTAAAGGACACAGTAGATACGATTTCAACACAAATGGACACTCTGAAACTTGGTTCAGAAAAACACACAGAGGAAATAATTTCACTATCGGATAAAGTAGCCGAACTTTCAGATCAGTTCACTAACTTATCTACAAAGGTAGATGAAGATCTGAATGACACAAGACCTGTAGCTTTCACTGACACTGAAGAGTATGAACAAATTAGAAAATTCAAACAAAATCAAAATCACATCAATACACAGTACAAAAGAGAAATCTGGGAAGTACAAGATCAGTTGGCACAAGTAATACAAGAATTACATATTTCAGAGGACACTCGCACTCCAGTACGGGAAGAGGGACATAGAAATACGGAACAACCACAAAATAATAACACAGGACACTTCGGAAATTATGAAAGAAATTGGCAAGGCGCATTGAATTTTGAGATGGAACAGCCGAAACGAAGTAACAATGACCGAAATGCGACTTGCCGAGATGATGATTTTGACTATAAGCTGTTCATTACTACACGTAAATTCAAAATATTTAAGAATTCCGGCAACGACATTCATCCACAAGCGTGGCATCATCAGTTCACTCATTGTTTTCCTCCCAACTGGTCATTAGAGCACAGATTAGAATTTATGTGTGGCTATTTAGAGAATGAACCAGCTGTAAGAATGTGATCGGTCATTCACGATTGTCACAGTGAGGGAGAATTTTATCATGCCTTCCTCTCAGGATATTGGTCTCAAGCTACACAAGACCGAGTAAAACATAGCATCATAATGATGAAACATTTCGAACAATCTGAATTTTCCAGTCTTCTGAAATATTTCGAAGACATGTTGCACAAGAATCAGTACCTGTCAAACCCATACAGCCCCTCAGAACACATCCACATTTGCTTAATCAAATTACCTGAACATTTACGACATATTATTTTGGCAGGACGTTGCAAAGACGACATTGAAGCTTTTCAGGGACTCTTACAAGAATTAGAAATTGACACTGACAATCGCGGGACGCGAAAAAAGGAGCACAACAATTACAGGTCACATCCGTCACAATTCCGCGATGAAAGAAATAATAACTGGACATGACAAGGCTATTCTCACAACACATATCGTGACCAAAACAGACACCACCCGTATGACAACCGTTGGCAGACGTAGTAATAATTACAGGGAAAGATCATCTCTCCGCGGTAGTGACTATCACAGAGACAATCAGAGAAACAGACAATTTGGGAACCAAAATAATTATTATCAAGGGAGACAGAATAACTTTAGACGCAACGGTCCAGCGCGCAGTTACGATTCAGGGAGAAATTTTCCACCACGTGACCGACAAGAAAGAAACTATGGAATCTACCGACATGACGACAGACGATATGATCGTAACGACAGACCTGAATTGCATCAGAACTTGCGGGATTCAAACACAGCAGGGCCCTCTCGACAAGGTGAATTTGTAGAAGTTAGGTCTCCCAATCCCAATAACGACGTGCGCCAACAAAGAGACAATAGGCAATGACTCATACCGCTGGCAGCCACGAAACGTACGTATGAAACTGACGACGAAGCTGCCGTAGCTAGTAATTACGTAAAAATGGAAGACATTAGGGACATCTTACTCCACGAACACGACGTAAAATAGAACAACATTGCATATCCTGCGTTTCACATTACAGTAAATGACGTAAAATTTACGGCAGTACTTGACTCTGGCAGTCCCATTTCAGTAATTAGTGAAACAGCTTTTAGCAAATGCAACAAATCGAACGATTGCCCCACACTTCCGTTACGTAAGATTAAATTACAAGGTGCAATCATTGGAAAAAGTGTAGATGTACGCCAACAAACTAACTTAGAATTCTTTTGTCAAAGCCACAGCTTCTCTATGAGCTTTCTTATTGTTCCATTATTGTCGACGGAAATCATACTGGGACTAGACTTTTTGAATGAATACAAATCAATCTTAAACTTTCACGATGCTGAAATAAGTTTAGAGAAAGAAGGTAAGTCAATAGCTTTGAAATTTGAAGATTGGCTTTCAAACCATGACGAGGAAATTAATCGGCTTTACCTTCTGTTAGACAACAGTTCGGAATTTTCTACGGAACTAGACACTAACAATCACTCTGCAAGTACTGACAGGGATGATATCGACGGCATATTTGAAACTAATGAGTTAATTCAGAATAAAATTCAAACAATTGAGAATTGTAATGGCACTGATAGGCAGGACCTTTTTGAGATTTTACAAGCACATTCCACAGTTTTTACTCGCAAAACAGGAACAATCAAGGGATTTCAATACCTATTTCGTGTTCGTGAGTATACTAAATTTTGTGTTGGACCGTACGTAATTCCAGCACATTATAGGGACCGTGTTAGAACAGAAATACAATCTTTGCTTGACGAGGGCATTATTGAGCCTGCAGTAAGCTCATACAACAATCCATTACATGTTGTTGAGAAGAAAAATGGATCGATCAGGCTTGTCTTAGTTTCGAGACAAATCAATACTATCATTATTCCTGAAACAGACAGGCCGCAAACGTTGGAAGAACTTCTTCAAAATTTTAGTGGCGTAAAAGTGTTGTCTTCCATTGATCTCAGATCCAGCTTTTATCAGATCGAACTTCATCCAGAATGTAGAAAATACACAGCTTTCCTTTGTTTCGGCGTTTGTTATCAGTTTCGGAAACTTCCTTTTGGTTTGAACATTTCTTCGGCAGCATTCATTCGCGGGATAAATTCCATATTACCTGAGTACTTAAAACGTCACATCACCTTATATGTGGACGATATTCTAATAGCAGAAGCTTCATGGGAACAACATAATCGCATCCTCAACAGTTTGTTACGTATTTTTGCAGAATCTGGAATTACAGTTAACTTGGAAAAGTCTGAATTCGGTAGGTCAAAGGTGAGGTTTTTGGAACATATTATTTCTTCTGAAGGCATTCAGCCGGATCCTGAAAAGTTAGAAGCAATCAGAGCCATTCCAGTTCCATCCACAAAAAGACAAGTCCGCAGTTTTCTAGGTCTCGTAAATTTTTACCGTCGTTTTCTGAATATGCAAATTCTAGTTACACCAAAACTTTGTTCTCTCACTGGGAAAAATACTATTTGGAACTGGGATGAACAAGCACAGTTGGAATTCAATTCTTTGAAAGAATCGCTACTTAACGCGCCAATACTAGCTCATCCAGACCTGTCACAAGATTTCTGCCCTAGCACGGATTCTTTAAAGTCGGTCTTGGTGCCCATTTATTTCAAGAAGCCATAGAAAATGACACTACTGTTCAGAAAACCATTGCTTTTGCTAGCCGAGTGCTAACAAAATCTGAAAAAAATTATTCCGTTACTGAATTAGAAGCTTTAGCTATCGTTTGGACATTTAACAAATTCCGTTTCTTTCTTTCTGGTAAGCACGTAAAAGTATACAGTGATCATCGTGCATTACAATTTCTCATGTCTTCAAAATTAAATCATGACAGGTTAAAACGTTGGGCATTGTTTCTGCAAGAATTCCACTTCACAATAGTCTACATTCCCGGCAAGGAGAATATTGTTGTGGACGCACTGTCACGCGCACCGGCTGGGCTTGAGAAAAGTAACACAGAAGGCAACCTCGAGAAAAATTTCAGTATTTTTTACATTCAGAAAGTCGCCTTTGAAAACTTCATCACCACATCTTTAAAGGACATTGCTCATGAACATGATAAAGATCCGATTGGAAAGACATCAAAAGTAAATGGCATGAAAAGACACACACTCAGATTCGGCATTATTACCTGGTTAGAAACAACATACTCTTCAAACGCTGCACTGTTGATGACAAGCTATGGGTACTTTGCATTCCAGACGATTTCGTTAATAAGCTCATTTGGTACATTCATTTCAGCTACGCACATTTTGGTCCACGAAAATGTTATATTCTTCGAACGACTTGTTATTTTAACAATATGGAAAAGAGAATTCGAAGAGTCTTGTCTATTTGTAAACTTTGTCAAAAGGCGAAACCATCTACTATCTCACATCGTGCTCCGTTGTTTCCTATTATTCCTTCTAAATTTAAAGAATTTGCTGCTGTTGATCTCTTGGGACCGCTTGTCAGAACATCTAATGGATTTTCGTACGTTCTAGTCGCTGTTGAAGTTACTTCAAAATTTGTTTCTTTCACACCGTTACATAAAGCCACTGGACGGTCTGTATCCAACGCCTTTGTTAGAAATTTCTTACGTGAAGTTGGACACGTTAGTAAAGTCATTTCAGACAACGGACCGCAATTCAGATCTGCAGTTTGGTCACGCATGCTTCGGAATCATAAAATCAAACTGTTTTTATTTCATTGTACTCTCCACATTGTAACCCGTCTGAACGGATTATGAAAGAAATCAATAAGCTTTGCAGACTTTATTGTCACAGAAAGCATCAGCATTGGGACAGATATTTACACTTATTTCAAAATGTGCTGAATGAAATGCCTCATGACTCCACTGCTTTACCACCTACTCTTGTACCGAAGAATGAAGAACCACCGAACAGAATCAGAGAGCTTGTACCTTTCCCGAATACACGTAAACGTTGACACAAAGACATAATTGATTTGGCTCTTAAAAATATATAATCTGCAGCAGACAAAAGGAGAAAACTACACGGTAAAGCAAATGCAAAGAAATTATACATTGGTCAGAAAGTTCTCATTAAAGCTCATTCATTATCACATAAGAAGAAACACTTGAGTCGCAAATTCTTTCTAGTTTACAATGGGCGTTACAGAATCCGACGTATACCACATGATAATTGCGTTGAAGTTGAAACTCTGCGTACTAGGAAGAGTAAGGGATTGCACCACATTTCACATGTAAAACCGTTTATTGAAAGATAATCTGCTTTTTAACTTTGTCTTTGCCATATAACTTTTCACTTCACATTTCTAGTATGCATTGTCAGACTTAGAAACTGCTACCATGCAACAATGTTCGAAGTTAAATATCCAGTCAAGAACCTAGAGAACGTATTTAAACATAAATTACGAATGCATTGTTATAGTGAACAGACGTCACAGTGTTATTGTGTGTGTCCATTCTTGCTTGTTAGTTGCACGATTACGTAACGACTATAAGGCTTACATACTTAGAACATATACTGGTACTGCTAATGAGATTTTAATGCAATATTTTGGTTTATTTGAAAATACATTCTGGATTTAAAGTACTTTGTGTGAGATACCAGATGATACAGTGGTTAGTTTATGTGACAGCTACACGATTGTATCACGACGCTACTAATGTGTGACACAATTTACATTGTTGCTTTTGCGGTGTATCTGTTTTATATCTGCACAGTTTTTCTGCATTATTGTGGAAAGTAAAACATGTTTTAGTAGTAACTTTTGTGGTATAGCTACAATGAGACTGCCTTTTCCGTGGCACAACAATACATTACAGCACAGCACTTTCTTCATCACGGCAATAAGCGTAATAACTAAGATATCTATACGCAAAGCATTTCACTTTTGTGTATCATGAGGTAAGTACATTGACTTCTGCAGAACTTAGCTTTCGGAGGACGATAACTATGACACTTCCACAGAGATTATCTTACAACAAGACGCACAGTTTAGCGCTACAGTACACGTATTTGAGTGATTAATTTTATACTTAAAACATTTATTTTGAAAGATTTTTGAATTACAAAGAAAGTTTTCCGTGATACATTTCATTCCATTGCTGTATCTGTAACACCTGAGGGTATAATTACATTAATCCTCAGGGGGGTACACACTTACTTTGTGTACCATGTGTCTGGCAAGCACAAGGAGCCCCAGCTAATATGGTATTTGCTTATACAACTTTACACATCGGTACCATATTTCTCCAAGACGGAATTACACAGCTATCTGATCATTTAACTGAGAGAGACAAACATTTTTTTTCTACGTCATTGACAGATATTTAAGCAATTACACAGTTGGATAATTTCACACTTATGAAATTGTATTTTTTCTGTACTTTGTGAACTGTTCATATTGTTTCGGAACCACTGTGATACTATGAGAGCTTTGAATGATGTATTTGGTATGGGATCATGATTTTTAAAGTATGTTTGAGGTAGATGACACTATTGAAATGAGCAGAGAATTTTTTTTAAGTTTTGACATTATTGCAGAAAGCTACGACGTTTTTGAGATTTGACTGAGGTGTTATGATGTTATTTTTACAACGATGATGTGTGTTATGCAGTTGAGGTATGTTTATGATCAATAAGATGATGCTACCATATATGAGGAATTTGATTACGCTACGTATTTATTATGATGAAATATTGAAGAATTGTCGATGAATATGTATATGTGCAATAAGGTAAGGACTAATGAGTAGTGGTTAGGGACTCTGACTTGTGAAAAAGGATGTTGGAAACCAAGAATCATACTTTAAGAGTTATGAAATGTGTGTAAATACGTGAATGTATCACAATGCCGGCCAAAATTTTTTGGACACTGTTATATGCATAAGATTTTTTTCTACACATCTACAACGCAAATTCTCGACCCTTGAAATTTTGTATATGAGACTGCCATTGTAGTGCAAACTGGTGTTGTAAATATTTCGGTAAGAAAGTTAAGTGACCACCTGCACGTAATGCATCATGGGCACCCAGCTGGGCGACAGTCGCCTGGAAAAAATCCATTAGTGTGTGCCTTTCAGAGGCACAGGTGGAGAAAAAAAAGGGAGGCCATTATCCTCGCTATTGACATTCCTTTGAAGAAAGCATCGCAAATATGACACGCTCAAACTTGAAAACATATGATTATACTGTGGAGCTCTTAATTTATGATATTTACTAAAATGCCTAATGAAACGATGAGAAACATTTCACGGCTATTGTCTTGCTAGTTGAGAGAAATGTCATATGTCTTGCTTTATGTATTTATTAACTCATTTTGTTTAATATCTAGTTTCTAGCTGCACTTCAGCGTTGGTTAAAATAAAATTTTATAGATGTACTAATATAAATATTTTCTGTCTACAGATCGAGTAAATAATAATTTTTTTTCAAAAAATGAGGGAGCACAAAAAGACATTTACCTTCATAGGAACTGCATTCATAATTTCCTTCTCAAGTACTTGGTAATTTTTTGTAGAATTAGTTTTTGTGGCACACCACTTTAATTACATAGACATTAAGATTTGAATATACATTTCCCTTGTCTGCATTGTTGTCTTTAATGTAACATTTTTTCTGCTTGAGCTATGTCATGTTTAGATATAAGTTATTTCATTTGCTGCTGCTGTTTGCCAGGCATAGTGTTTCTGAATTTGACTTTGTATTACTCTGTTAAGCCAGTTTTACTACTGATTTATTTTCCTTGTTGCTGCACATTGGCTCATATTAGTTATAATATTGCAATTGCTTTGCCAATTTCCATATTTTTTGTCATTGCTGTTTGCATTAATTGTTTTGTGCTGCTGCACTGCCTCGTCCCTTAGTTTATGCATCTGAGCTCAGTAGATTTAAGTTAGCTTAAGAGGGGGTAGACTATATAAGAAACTGGCTATGGACAATAGGGAAAGAATGCATTGAGAAGTCATACGAAAAAGATTTGGGCCAAAATGAGTATTGTACACTGAGAAATAATTATTTTGAAAGAAATATGAATAGAATACAGAAAGCAGGTATAGATAGGACTTTTTGGGAATAATGATGAATGATGGGAGATCTCCAAGAAGTAAAGAAAGTTTTGTTTGCAAAATACTGCAGTAAAACACACCCTGCCCCTTCCTCTTGTGTCATCCTTCTATGTGTTTGTGTACCCTTGTGTATTTGTGTTTTTCCTGTCTTTATGTGTTTAGCTGATGAGAGCTATGTTGTAGAATTTTTCTAATACTATGTTATTTACTTTGTAAAGATATTTAGACATTATTTATCTGTTCTGTTTTGTTGCTCATGTGTGAAGTTGATGTTTCAAAAGTTATTCTTATGTTTCATGTATGTACTTATCTCATAATTCCTGTAACTATGATGTACATGTTTATTTCTATTCTTTTGTAAAGCCTGGTTTACTACAAATGTTAGCTGTATTGTTATGTTCTTTAATGATATATTTTGTACCTTTGTTATTGTATTCTTATGTTATAAAATTGTAATTGACACCAGTTCATCAAATTAAGTAACTTGTAAGTTACATTTCACTGCACACGTTTCTGTTGGTCATAGTACATGGACAATATGTGAGAAGTAGGGACTGATAGTGTTTGCACGTGTGTTAATAATTCAGCAAGGGACTGGATAACAGCATTGCTGGTTCTAACGACAATTCCAAAAACTTTGTGAGTGCACAAGTGGTAGTTATGGACTTGCTATATTGTCCGCAAGACTCTTCGATGGTGATTGGGCACCTGCACAGTCGCAACAGATGGCTGCTGGCCATCTCTACAATGACTGCAGTGGGTCTACATCTTTGATGACCCACCAATACCATTATTTCTACAAGGACTGCAGTGGGTCTGCACCTCTGGTGACCCACCAATACCATACTCTCTATTAGGACTACAGTGGGTCTCCTCTGTGATGACCTACCTACCAATATTCTTCAAAACTTCGACTGACTCTGCTGTGGGTTTGCTCTGTTGTGACCCATTACCTGTTTGTATGTTAAGAGTTAGCACTGTATTTCCGTTGGAAGGACAACACTACTTCTTCAAGACTGCATGGAAAACCACAACTTCCGTGTGCATTTGCTTTTACTACTCAGACTTTGTGCAAAAATTGTGATTAATATTGTGATGAATGATCAGGACTGTCTTTGTGGATTGTGAGAAAATTTTAGCTTTTGACCAACATTGTATCAATAAGTGTATGCATTTGATTTCTTTGTTATTGTAATTATAATTATGAAAAATTTTTTCAAATCTGTATTGGCCAGTGCCCAAAACAATTTGTAAAATTTTTTGTGGGGAGCATGGGGGCTATGTAAGTAGGCTGTTTAGGTTTTCTTATTGGTAACGCCACGTAGCGCTCTGTATGAAAATCACTGGCTGTGCTGTGTGCAGTCTGTGGCTAGTTTGCATTGTTGTCTGCCATTGTAGTGTTGGGCAGCTGGGTGTTAACAGCATGTAGCGTTGCGCAGTTGGAGGTGAGCCGCCAGCAGTGGTGGATGTGGGGAAAGAAATGGCGGAGTTTTGAAATTTGTAAGACTGGACGTCATGAACTGCTATGTATATTATGATTTTGCAACACTATTAAGGTAAATACATTGTTTGTTCTCTATTAAAAATCTTTCATTTGCTAACTATCCCTATCAGTAGTTAGTGCCTTCCGTAGTTTGAATCTTTTATTTAGCTGGCAGTAGTGGCGCTCGCTGTATTGCAGTAGTTCGAGTAACCAAGACTTTTGTGAGGTAAGCGATTTGTGAAACGTATAGGTTAATGTTAGTCAGGGCGATTCTTTTGTAGGGATTATTGAAAGTCAGATTGCGTTGCGCTAAAAATATTGTGTGTCAGTTTAAGCACAGTCATGTATAATTGTTCTAAGTAAGGGGACGTTTCATCCTTTTCAAACGATCGATATTTCAATAAACTATTTAGGGGGTGCTAACCACTGGACAACGCAGCTTGCTTGTTTCACGTACCACATTCAGCGAACTGCAAAACAGCACTGCATTCGCAAGATCATTACTGAGGTAACGATCATCACCAGAAGTAAAACTAAGACCTCTTTGGAGGGAAAAGTTCGTCAGTTTCCTTAGTTTTCTACAAATGCGAGCAAACCGATAATACTTAGTGGAACACTGAGACACTCAAAAAGCTTAGGTGAGACATTAAAATGATGAGATACTGAAATGGTGAGACGCAAAGCCTGCCACCTACCCACATTATTCATCACATTACGCGGCTGATCCCCTCTGCGTCAAACGGCTACTTCAGTTGGTCGGCAGCTCTCCATCCACCGTAAAGCTTTGATTCAACGCCCGCGTAGTTCTACTTCTTTGCTACAATGTCGTGCAGTCTGCAAGATAACAACATCATAAAACAAATCAGGTGAAAATGTTCGCGAATAACAGTGCACGACTAATGATCTTCAATGAGCGTTAGGGAACTGGTTCCTACGCTGCCGTAAATGAAATCACTTCAGAGCGATACTCATTGTTACACAAAGAATGTAGTACTTAAACTTCCCTGAAAAATTACATCGGTTTCCATAAATTAATAGAAATATCATTCCATTTCTGTTTCCTTCTTGGTACAGTGCTGTTAACTAAAACCGAATTATCCCTTTCCAAACAGCCTATATCATCAGGTAAGAGCTAATGCTGTCATCAACGTGAAGGTTGGTTTGAACATCACAGTGCTTTACCAGAAGTGGCTCTGCTGGATGTGATATGCACTTGCCTTTCTCTTCTCGGTCATATGAAATCAGTCGTTGAACCAGTCACAGAGGGACCTTTGCTTTATACACTATGTGATCAAAAGTACCCCTAAAAACATACGTTTTTCATATTAGGTGCATTGTGCTGGCACCTACAGTCACGTACTCCATAACAGCGACCTCAGTAGTCATCAGACATCGTGAGAGAGCAGAACGGGGCGCTCCGCGGAACACACGGATGGCGAATGTGGTCAGGTGATTGGAGTCACTGTGTCATACGTCTGTACGCGGTATTTCCACACTCCTAAACATCCCTAGATCCACTGTTTCAGATGTGATAGTGAAGTGTAAACGTGAAGAAACACGTACAACGCAAAAGCGTACAGACCTACCTCTTCTGTTGACTGACAGAGACTGCCGACTGTTGAAGGCGGTCGTAATGTATAATAGGCAGATGTCCAGACCATCGCACAGCAACTCCAGACTGCATCAGGATCCACTGCAAGTACTATGATAGTTAGGCGGGAGGTGAGAAAACTTGGATTTCATGGTCGAGCGGCTGCTCATATGACCCACATCACGCCGGTAAACGCCAAACGACTCCTCGCTTGGTGTAAGGAGCGTAAACATTGGACGATCGAACAGTGGAAAAACGTCGTGTGGAGTGACGAATCACGGTACACAATATGGCGATACGATGGCAGGGTGTGCATACGGCATATGCCCGGTGAATGTCTTTTGCCAGCGTGTGTAGTGCCAACAGTAGAATTCGGAGGCAGTGGTGTTATTGTGCGATCGTGTTTCTCATGGAGAGGGCTTGCACCCCTTATTGTTTTGCGTGGCACTATCGCAGCACAGTCCTAGACTGATGTTTTAAGTACCTACTTGCTTCCTACCGTTGAAGAACAATTCGGGGATGGGGACTGCATCTTTCAATTCGATCGAGCACCTGTTCATAATGCACGGCCTGTGGTGGAGTGGTTACACGACAATAACATCCCTGTAATGTACTGGCCTGCACAGAATCGTGACCTGAATCCTCCAGCACACCTTTGGGATGTTTTGGAACGCCGACTTCGTGCCAGGCCTCATCGACCGTTATCGATACCTCTCCCCAGTGCAGCACTCTGTGAAGAATGGATGCCATTCCCCAAGAAAGCTTCCAGCACCTGACTGAACGTATGTCTGCGAGAGTGGAAGCTGTCATCAAGGCTAAGGGTGGGCCAACACCATACTAAATTCCAGCATTATCGATGGAGGGCACCACGAACTTATAAGTAATTTTCAGCGAGGTGTCCGTATACTTTTGATCACATAATGTTGTTGACACTTCACCCTATGGAACTGGGTTCCTCCAATCAGAGCCCTCATTGTCACTCCCGTACGGTTTCCCGTTGCCAAAGTGCTATAAAAATGGTCAATTCATTTCCAATTCCTTGGCTGGCTTTCTTTCTTGGTATGTTTGGATCCCGAATCCTGGCTCTTTTATTTCGCATGCTCGTTTCGCTCGTAGAACTAACTAAACGCTACTGGATCATTTCGCTCAAGAAGCGATTCGGCGTAACATATTCAATTATCATCATCAGAGAAATCGGCCTACATAGATAAGCCTTATACGAAATTTAATGAGGCCCAATACTTAGAAGGTATATTGAGGCAAAAATAAAACGCCTTACTTTAGTCAAGCGGCGCTGTAGCGCAGTGGTGAAAGTGCGAACCTGACGTGGAAAATATCGTGAGTTCGACTCTAATCATGTGACATAACCTTTATTATTTTTAAATATTTACCAAAGTGACTGATTATTGTTGTTTTCTGTTAATTGACTTAAATGAATTTTTCTGTTTTTAACCTTTTGTGGTATCGTTTCCATCATCATCTTGACTTTTTTCATTGCTTTTGTTTTCTCTTCCTACCGTTCTTTTTTCATTTAATCGCCGTGAACGAAGTGAGTGTGATCAACAGCCCTGTGTGGCCGGCCGGGGTGGCCGAGCGGTTCTAGGCGCTACAGTCTGGAACCGCGCGACCGCCCGGTCGCAGGTTCTAATCCTGCCTCGGCCATGGATGTGTGTGATGTCCTTAGGTTAACTAGGTTTGAGTAGTTCCAAGTTTTAGGGGACTGATGACCTCAGCAGTTAGGTCCCATAGTTCTCAGAGCCATTTGACCCATTTTTTGAACAGCCCTGTGCAATTTGCTGACCGCCGTTCTCTGCCACATATTGCACATCACGAAGTTATGGTTAAGTTAGGAGATGATAGGAAGTTTAGGGTTAGAAAACACGTCGCCTGTCACAGTTCAGTCATTGGTTACTTAAAATCACATGTTGACGGAGCTTCTCGCGTTCCACCCATACCTGACGGCAGCCGCTTCCAACATTATTCCGCTTTACATGAACAGGACTTCAGTATTTGTGAAGCGACGTGATGTGTTTACTTATTGTCTTTAAACGAGCGGGAGCCGTTGTGGCAACACTGCATGGGCAAGTGACAGAAATCAACTGTCAAGTAATTTTAATCGGGCTGGAGTATTACGTGGTCTCCGAGCCACAATGCAGCTAAGCACATTTTCGCGTTACCAAACACTGTCAGTGGTGAAAAAAGTAAAAAATGACTGACGGCAAACGCTGGAGTGACCCGGACGAAACCCAGACCTCAGGATCCTTAGTGTGACACGTAATGACTAGGTCACTGAGCCAAATTTTTCATGAGGTAACAGCCTCTGTCCTTCAGTACTTGAACTGTTGCCCCAGAGAGCATACGCCACTGAGCTTTCTGAACGGAAGCCCCCTGATTAGCGGATCGGCCAGTCCAGCGATCCAGCGATCCAGCCAGTGAGGCACGTGCGTCGCACCCCGGGACCCGAAGCGTTCGCAGAGTCTCTTGGCGGGTAACCATAGCCCGGCTGCGAGGCGCACTCAGCAAGATTGCTCGTGAAACCTTAACCTGACCTAAAAGCTGGTCCGGTGCAGGGAAGAGCTCGCGGCTTTCTGCAGATCTCGTCGATAGTGCACCGTGCCGTCTGTCTGCGAGCTGAAAGCAAACCACTGTACCCGTGCACCACTTGCCGATCTTCGAGGGCAGTCTTCCAGTACCGGCGCACGCTATTTTAGCTAAACTATCCACAGCGTATCGTCAATGTCCTGCCTCGATTTCAGCACGCATTCGCCTCATTATCATACTACATCGACATCTGCAAGTGACCTTACGGCAGAGGTTATGTCCAGTATCACTACAATTTTCCTGCGTCTCTGTTTTATTCGTGGATGGCGCTTGAGAACAACGACTGCCTTTAAGCCTCCATATAAGGTCTAATTTCTCTGATTTTTCGTCGTGGCCATTTGCCGAGAATTGTGTGCGAGGAAGTACGAGGGTGTTCTGAAAACTAATGAGTCCGAATTTTTTGTGTGAAAACCATTAAAGCTTTTCACATAAAACTAATTTTATTAACATTCTGTGTTTTATTCTTCATACCTACATACCGGGTGATCAAAAAGTCAGTATAAATTTGAAAACCAAATAAATCACGGAATAATGTAGATAGAGAAGTGCAAATTGACACACATGCTTGGAATGACATGGCG
The DNA here is from genome assembly GCF_023898315.1 of Schistocerca nitens. Taxonomy (NCBI): domain Eukaryota; kingdom Metazoa; phylum Arthropoda; class Insecta; order Orthoptera; family Acrididae; genus Schistocerca; species Schistocerca nitens. The sequence continues at coordinate 586,458,181 of NC_064615.1, read as the reverse complement.
TTTTATTAGAACCAAAAAAATACAAAAGTTCAAAAAATGTCCGACAGATGGCGCTTCATCTGATCAGAATAGCAATAATTAGCATAACAAAGTAATACAAAGCAAAGATGATGTTCTTTACAGGAAATGCTCAATATGTCCACCATCATTCCTCAACAATAGCTGTAGTCGAGGAATAATGTTGTGAACAGCACTGTAAAGAATATCCGGAGTTATGGTGAGGCATTGGCGTCGGATGTTGTCTTTCAGCATCCCTAGAGATGTCGGTCGATCACGATACACTTGCGACTTCAGGTAACCCCAAAGCCAATAATCGCACGGACTGAGGTCTGGGGACCTGGGAGGCCAAGCATGACAAAAGTGACGGCTGAGCACACGATCATCACCAAACGACGCGCACAAGAGATCTTTCACTCGTCTATCAATATGGGGTGGAGCGCCATCCTGCATAAACATCGTACGTTCCAGCAGGTGTTTATCAGTCAGGCTGGGGATGACGCGATTCTGTAACTAATCGGCGTACCTCTCACCCGTCACGGTAGCACTTACAAAACCAGAATCACGCATTTCCTCGAAGAAAAAAGGCCCGATAACGATAGATGTGGTAAATGCAACCCATACCGTGACTTTCTCGTCGTGCAATGGAGTTTCCACGACAGTTCTAGGATTTTCGGTAGCCTAAATTCTGCAGTTGTGGGCTGTGACAGACCCTCGGAGCGTGAAATGAGCTTCGTCGGTCCACAACACGTTACTCAACCAATCGTCATCTTCCACCATCTTTTGAAATGCCCACACTGCAATTGTCCTCCGCTTCAGTAATTCGCCAGGTAACAGTTCATGATGCCGATGGATTTTATACGGATAGCATCGGAGGGTACGCCTAAGTGCCAACCAAACAGTAGTGTATGGAATGCCGGTGCGACGTGTGACTGCACGAGTGCTGACTTCCCCGTGCATAGACGAACCCACTACAGTCTCCATTTCTTCCTGAACTGTCCCAGTGGCATTACGCCTTGTGCTCGGTCGGCCACTACGGGGTCTATCGTCTAAGCAACCCGTGGCTTCGAACTTCGTAATCATTCTTGCCACAGGTGCATTTGTCAACGGACCTTTACCCGTTCGAATCCCCTTCCTATGACGATAGGATCGTAACGCTGAACTAGCACATTACCCATTCTGATAATACAGCTTCATTAAAAGCGCCTTTTCAGGTAACGTCAACATGCTGCGACTGTTGGCTCATCTGATTCTCTCTCTCATTACAGCTCCTTTTATACACGATTGTCACGCGCAGTCACTGACGTTTTTCTGTCCAGCGCCATCTGTCGGACATTTTATGAACTTTGTTTTTTTTTTTCGTGCTAATAAAACCCCATGTCATTCCAAGTATGTGTGTCAATCTTTAACTCTCTATCTACATTATTCCGTGGTTTGTCTAGTTTTCAAATTTATACTGACTTTTTGATCACCCGGTATTTGTTTCTAAAGGTATTTACCCTGTGGATAGGCATTTCTCCCACTGAGAGAGGGAGTTTGTTCATACCTTTTGAATTCGTTGACGCAGCCACAACCTCACCTTTGCTTGCATCTTTTGTCACTATCTAAATAAAGTCCTCGAATATGTTCCTCAAAGTTTGAAAACAAATGAAAATCGGATGTGGCAAAGTCGAGACTATGGAGGATGAGCGATGACAGCGAATCCCAAGGCGTCGGATTGTTGCAGGTGTCACAGCGTTGTCATGCTGAAGGAGAGGATGCTCCATGTGTGGAGGAACTCTTCCAATTCGTGCTTTCAGTTTTCTGAGGGCTTACAGAACGCTGTTTTTCGAGCACCGATGTAGTTACGTTACACACTGCCATGTTCCACATTTCAATTCTGAACCCTCTAGTGGCAGAGGGTTGCAACTTACGTCAGTGAAGCGGGAAAGTCGACCGAGTAATAAGCACGACATGCAATATATCCACTGATACCGAGTACACAATAAAACATTTAGTCATTAGTTTCTAGTACGCCCTTTTAATATTTTGCCTGAGTTTTCTGTATCTAAAATGCTCTCGGCAAATACTTAAGCATTTCAACAAGTCTTGCAACAACTAAGCGAACCCACACCGTGACGAAACGCGTTGCTCCTAGTTACATCTTACCTGTTTCTTCTATTAATCCAATCGATAAGTGTGATGGGCAATAGACAAGAAATTGTCCAACAAAGTACTTTGTAAAGCACTTCTTTCACGTATGAATTAAATTTCCTCAATATCCTCCTAATATACACTCCTGGAAATTGAAATAAGAACACCGTGAATTCATTGTCCCAGGAAGGGGAAACTTTATTGACACATTCCTGGGGTCAGATACATCACATGATCACACTGACAGAACCACAGGCACATGGACACAGGCAGCAGAGCATGCACAATGTCGGCACTAGTACAGTGTACATCCACCTTTCGCAGCAATGCCGGCTGCTATTCTCCCATGGAGACGATCGTAGAGATGCTGGATGTAGTCCTGTGGAACGGCTTGCCATGCCATTTCCACCTGGCGCCTCAGTTGGACCAGCGTTCGTGCTGGACGTGCAGACCGCGTGAGACGACGCTTCATCCAGTCCCAAACATGCTCAATGGGGGACAGATCCGGAGATCTTGCTGGCCAGGGTAGTTGACTTACACCTTCTAGAGCACGTTGGGTGGCACGGGATACATGCGGACGTGCATTGTCCTGTTGGAACAGCAAGTTCCCTTGCCGGTCTAGGAATGGTAGAACGATGGGTTCGATGACGGTTTGGATGTACCGTGCACTATTCAGTGTCCCCTCGACGATCACCAGTGGTGTACGGCCAGTGTAGGAGATCGCTCCCCACACCATGATGCCGGGTGTTGGCCCTGTGTGCCTCGGTCGTAAGCAGTCCTGATTGTGGCGCTCACCTGCACGGCGCCAAACACGCATACGACCATCATTGGCACCAAGGCAGAAGCGACTCTCATCGCTGAAGACGACACGTCTCCATTCGTCCCTCCATTCACTCCTGTCGCGACACCGCTGGAGGCGGGCTGCACGATGTTGGGGCGTGAGCGGAAGACGGCCTAACGGTGTGCGGGACCGTAGCCCAGCTTCATGGAGACGGTTGCGAATGGTCCTCGCCGATACCCCAGGAGCAACAGTGTCCCTAATTTGCTGGGAAGTGGCGGTGCGGTCCCCTACGGCACTGCGTAGGATCCTACGGTCTTGGCGTGCATCCGTGCGTCGCTGCGGTCCGGTCCCAGGTCGACGGGCACGTGCACCTTCCGCCGACCACTGGCGACAACATCGATGTACTGTGGAGACCTCACGCCCCACGTGTTGAGCAATTCGGCGGTACGTCGACCCGGCCTCCCGCATGCCCACTATACGCCCTCGCTCAAAGTCCGTCAACTGCACATACGGTTCACGTCCACGCTGTCGCGGCATGCTACCAGTGTTAAAGACTGCGATGGAGCTCCGTATGCCACGGCAAACTGGCTGACACTGACGGCGGCGGTGCACAAATGCTGCGCAGCTAGCGCCATTCGACGGCCAACACCGCGGTTCCTGGTGTGTCCGCTGTGCCGTGCGTGTGATCATTGCTTGTACAGCCCTCTCGCAGTGTCCGGAGCAAGTATGGTGGGTCTGACACACCGGTGTCAATGTGTTCTTTTTTCCATTTCCAGGAGTGTATTTCAGCCTGTCATCTACGTCTCCTACAGCTTTTTAAGGGATTATTCCGCTTTAGATTCGGATGGTTTTTCCTACGTATATACAGAAGTTGCTGTTTCAGTCAGTATTGTAAATGTCAAGTGATAATTACTGAAAATTAATGAGAACATTCGTAGATGTACAGTATTTTAAAGTAAAGAAAACGGAACAAACTAATAAAATATGCTTAGTTATTGGCAGATTTATCGACTTTGATGTAAAGATTTAAAAATACTCTATCTATCAAGACTTATGTGCCTATAATGATTCATTTTCTAAATTAGTCTACAGTGGTTACCGTAGTCAGCGATTACATTTCATTTTCTCAGATTCTAAAATTCTACACTGGAAGGACCTTAAACAGCAATTTTATAAAGCTGCTGGACTGCTGTCTTTGGTGACGGAGCCGGCCGGTGTGGCCGTGCGGCTCTAGACACTTCAGTCTGGAACAGCGTGACCGCTACGGTCGCAGGTTCGAATCCTGCCTCGGGCATGGATGTGTATGATGTCCTTAGGTTAGTTAGGTTTAAGTAGTTCTAAGTTCTAGGGACTGATGACCTCAGATGTTAAGTCCCATAGTGCTTAGAGCCATTTGAACCTTTTCTTTCTTTCTTTCTTTTTTTTTTTTTTTTTTTTTTTTGTGACGGACACAAGTTTCCTCCAGGATTGTGCTGGTCCCTGCCCTACTGCAGATTGAGCTGGTAGAGCACGATCGCATCACCTGTGATGATGTGTAGAAAAGGAGCAGCTCGGACACACGTTCAACGAAATCTACGGGCTCACCCATTTTTCCTACTTTCTTCAGGTGACTTATCCGCCTCCAATCGAGAAAAGCTCTTCTACCGTCCCAAATATTTGTGAATTGTACTGTTATTCATCAATTACTCTGATATCCATTTCTCCACGCTGTAGTCCTTTTTCTCGACGGGACGTTAGAACATAATTTTCCTTCCTTCTGATAGGCGCGTCAGCTGCGGTCTTGTGCAACATCTGAAACTTCCCCTTTGTATGTAAAGAATGACAGTGCTGGAAAAACTCTTACGTTATTTGATTTTCAAACAGCTGAGCAAAACTGAACGTATTCAGACAGTTCTCTCTTTACTTATTCTGATCATCACTAAACTGACACAAAATATTTTTAGCGCAACGCAATCTGACTTTCAGTAATCCCTACAAAAGAATTGCCCTGACTAACAATAACCTATACCTTTCATAATCACTTACCTCACAAAAATTTTCGTTACTCGAACTACTGCAATACAGCTAGCGCCAATACTGACAACGAAATAAAAGATTCAAACTACTGAAGGCACTAACTACTGATAGGCATAGTTAGCAAATGAAAGATTTTGATAGAGAACAAACAATATATTTATCTTGATAGTGTTCAAAAGTCATTATATATATATATATATATATATATATATATATATATATATATATATATATATATATATATATGTCCATGACATGCAGTCTTACAAATTTCGTTTTTCTGACTTACACACGTCCAGATCGTCTGCTCGTAGTATCCTCTCAAAACTCTGGCATCTCTCTCCCCACATCCACCACTGCTGGCGGCTCACCTCCAACTGCCCAACGCTACGCGCTGTTCACATCCAACTGACCAACACTACACTAACGAATTATCCAACAATGAGTCCAACAAGCCACACACTGCACATAGCGGAGTCAGCGATTTTCGTACAGTGCACTACGTGGCGTTAACAACATAAAAACCTAAACAGCCTTCTTATACGTCTTTGATGCTTGATATCTTGACGCATCATTTACAGTTTCGTTTCCGTCTCGCAACTGTTCTGCCGTCGCTTCAAAGAAACGTGATGTTCTGGTGTTGTTGCATTAGCACACCCATTACATTCAACTGGCTACAACAGAAAAGTCTCCAGTAGTTTACGGTTCTTACAAAGTAATCTGTTACGTACTGTACACTGGTGCACGGTGTATCACAACCAAGTAATATAGATCGATTAAACATAGAAAAAATTGCTACAGCATACTAAAGAAGGCAATTAAATACGCAGTGAGGCGAACGGAAATGACATTTTTATTCGAAGACAATAATTACTCTGAATCCACCACGATTTGTAATGGTTCCCTGGACATTGCCAAAGGCAAGATATGGTTCTTAACAGGAGGCGTGATCGCCACGGACGGCAGTGCCTGCTCTGTAATGCCGTCCCATGCTGCTCACAGGGCTGGTAATGAGTTCTTGGGGTGGGGCGTTCCATTCCTCCACCATAGGGGTTGACAATTGCCGGACGGTCGTTCGTGTGTGTGGATATGTTGCAATACGTGTCCCCAACGTATCGCACATGTGTGCTATGGGATTTAAATTGGGGAAACGGAAATTCGAGTTCATTCACCGAATATCCTCTAGTTTCGGTAGCTCCTCCACCGGCGCCCTTCGAAGGGGTCACACATTGCCAGCCAAAAAATGAAGCCAGGGACGAGTGCACCTCTGAAAAGGCGCACGTGGGGTGGAAGAACAGTTTCATAATAACGTTGACGGTGAGTATACCGTGTTCAAAGATAGATCAGTACGCCCGTGTAACGTTGTCTCTCCCCGCACCATAACAACTGGACCGCCAAGGCGATTCTGTTCATGGCTGCATAGCATGTTTCCACTTCTCGCTGTCTGAGGGTTCATAAAGCACTCTGGAACATTGTCGAACGTGAGGTAGGATAACAGAAATGTTCTAAGATCATAACTGGTGGACAGTTCGGTCCAAACGCAAACGCCGTACGTCAGGTAGCCTCTTTCGCGGTAGCCACTACGAATTCTCCCCAGGCCGCTAAACATCGGCCCCGCATTGGTTTTGCAGAAAAAATGAAAATCTGACAGCGTCATAACTCAGTAACAACAAACATAGAGTAGCAAACAATCACTACATTTTTCACGATTGAAACACTTAGTATGGCTATAGTATGACCCATGTGTAAGAACGATTCCAATAAATTTTGATAACACTTTTAATTAATATTTAAGAAGAATGTACGTGCAAAATGAGTTCATTTACACATTTCCTGGAACCATAAATTTACCTGAAAACATTAATCAATGACAGCGTTTCTGAGTATTGTACGTTGTTTTTATGTTGCTTGCCAGTTGTTTCTTCTATGTTCCGAAAATCAACGAAGATAAGACAACGTATTGTAAAGAAGGGATTACTGCTTTGCTCTCCTGCTCATATCTTCAAGTAAATACAAGTGTAGTAATATTGTTAGGGTTCAGTGTCTTCCCATTGCATCGGGGATTGCGTGTAGAATACTTACATCTAGTTATTATTATTATTATTATTATTATTATGAGGCATAGTTAAGCATAATTTTGATGAAATGAAAACAACAATGATGAGGAATAGACAAATATCGACTAGCTAAAAATTAAATGCAGTCTCAAAAGAAGAGAAAGATCGACCTAGGAAGCAATTACCGAGCAAAGGAGTCGTCAAAATCAAATCGGTGCAGATGAAGATAGTTCTCGCGAATGCAAGGACTCTACGTCCGTTAAGATTTTACGTTTAACTTACGAAGATGTCACTGAAACTGTGTATCTGCTACAAAATATACACCAGTGAACGGGAGGCTGCAATCCTTTTAACATGGTGCAATTAAGGACACTGAGAGGTCAAATAAATTACAGAATGAAGACGCAGCAGTGTAGTAATGCGAGGAATGACATTATGTAGGACACATTCTAGAAACAATTAGTTTCTGTTCTAGGGCACTGAAAACTACACTGACGGAAAAAGTAATCACAACGCCAAAAGCAGTCAATGTAAAGGAATGAAATTCCGGGAATACATTTAGCTAGATAACATATGTAAGTGGTTAACATTGCAAGACCGCAGGTTAACGTGAACACGAAATACGCCATTGCAAATGTGAAACGCTGGTATACAAATAATCAGTGTAATCACCAGAGGATGACTGTAAGCGTGCTAAAGCACATGTATTGTCTTATACATGTGCCGCATGTCATTTTGTGGAATGGAGTTCCATTACTGTTGCGCTTGGTCGGTCAATAAAGGCATAGTTAATTCTGTTTGTGGATGTCCGATATGTGGTCGAGTGGAGAAAGATCTGCTGATCGAGCAGTCAAAGCCAACATATAGACTCTCTGTAGAGCAAGTTGTATTACAACAGCGGTACGTAGACGGGCGTTATCCTCTTGAAAAATACCCCCCGGATTCCTGTTAAAGAATAACAGCATAACAGGTCAAATTGCAAGCATGCGTACAAATTTGCACTCAGATTGCGTGGGATAAGCTCGAGAGTGCTCCTCCTGTCATACGAAATCGCAACCCAGGCCATAACTCACGGTGTAGATCAGGGCCAGCCGTATCCTGCATACTGTGCAGAAGCGTGGAAATGTGGCATAGGTGCTCACATCTCAGTCCGAGGGCAAAACAGAATAGCAACATCTCTGACTGAACACGCATTCGAAATGAGCGGCGACGGTTCCGCCTCCTTGCTTACGAGGTACCAGGAGGACCAAAGCACACTCAGTTTGGCGACTGTGACCTTACGTGAGGCGTACTGAGAAATTGCGAGTACTGAAAAAAAAAATACCCAAAGAATCGGAGATCTATGTTCTCAGTCATTTGAACTCGACCGGGAACTGCAATTCTTCTTAGCAGCAGTGGGTGAAGATACAGTGTCTATGTCCGCAGCTCGTGGTCTAGTAGCTAACGTTGCTGTCTCTGGATCTCAGCGTTCCAGTTTCGATTCCCGGCCGGGTTGGGGACTTTCTCTGCCCGCGGACTGTGTGTTGTCATCATTTCATCCTCATCACCATCATCATTCGTGACAGTGGCTAGATTGGTGTAAAAATTGGACGGTGTAAAACTTGAGACTTTGTCCGGGCGCTGATGGCCCCGCAGCTAAGCGCTCCACAAACCGGACATCATCATCATAGTGTTTACTGTGCCGCCGAATAACAGACGGCCGGCGCAAATTCACAATTCAAAGACACTACAAATCATTTCATAAAGACGAGTGTACTGTACTGAACATTGAGGAGCGGCAAGCCAAATTAAGTCCACTTAAGAAACTGGATGAGGGACATCAACAGGTTTTTTTATGTATACAGCAGGTTTCTTATGTAAGTCAAAATAACTGATACCTCTTGAACTCTTCGTTTCTTGTATCACGTTCGTATCTATTTGCACCTCGTAAAGTTTTCAGTTTTGCAGAATGACACTCACAGTACATCTGCATTGGGAGCAGGTTTCAAAATTTCATTGAGAATAGCAAGATTGGGAAACCGTTTTCTGAAAGGGAGTTTGTAAAAGACTGTATCATTGAAACTGCATAACTTTGGTGTTCCACGAATGTTAGCAGGTTTCAAGAAATCGGCTTTTCCAAACAAATAGTGACTTCATGTATAAGTGTAATTCCCAGCGATGTGCTCAGGCAGCTAAAAGATAAAGCTAAGGACTTTGTTGCTTTCTCTGTTGCGGTGGATGAAGCAATAAATCTTACACACACAGCTTAGACGGTGATATACATACGAGGTGTCGATAGCGCTCTGTGTGTAACAGAGGACGTTTCGGACCATTGGAAATGCGTGGCCTTCAGAGAATACTCATAGCACTAATGCCCGAAAATCTACGTCACACAGAAGATACCTTATATGCGTAAGCTCTTGTGCGTATTTTGTACTATCTGAAAACACATGGGCTTACGCATCGCCAGTTTCAACAGTTCTTGGAGGAATTAGGAGAGGAGTACGGAGACAAACCTTACTATACCGAAGTACCGGGGCTCTGTCGAGGTAAAATGCTGAAAAGATTTTTAGATTTACGTGTGACAGTAGTATATTTCATTCATGAGAAGGCCAAGAGGAAACCCAAAATAGGAGACCCTTGCTGGATATCACACATTACGTCTCACATGAACAACCTGGACGTCAGTTTGCAAGACGAAAACAATTTAATTTCTGACACGGTGGAAAAAGGAAATGCTTTCGAAAGGAAGCTTGCCATTTGGAAAGCGAGCTATTGTCTGCAAACATTGCACATTTCCCTACCCTTGGTTTGGTCAGTGAAAGTGCTAGATTTCAAGAATAAGTGTCCCATAACTAAAAATTAAGGAACAATTTCGCGGACTATTTGTAGACATTACAAATGACTCTTATCATTCGCTGTTTTGCACGGCCGTTTCCAGCATCAGTTGAAGATACTCCGAATCAACTACAGATGGAACTGATCGAACAGCAGTGCAATGCACGGCTGAAGGACAAGTCCTTTGCAGTACGAAGTACAAAGAAATTCTACGAAATCCTTCCACAGCAAGAATTTCCACGCCTACATCAAGAGGCTGTGAGAGATATGTCCGTGTTCGAATTTACTTATGTGTTTGAAAGATTTTTCTTTATATTAAAAATGAATAAATCAATGTTGGGTCGAATGTTACTGACGAAAACATTAGCAACTGCTTGCGTATATCAGTGAGGCGTGCTTTTGTGCCCGACATCAACTTAAACGTTTTTCATCGCCAATCATAAACATATTTCGGAATTCTTTCATTCTCTAATTTAAATTTGTTATTTACTAACTGTCCCTCGTCACGCTCCATGTTAAATAGGCGAATATTCTTGTCTGAATAATCTGGCATTAAACCGGTTGCTCGACGCATACTTACAAGCTTAATAACTTTCCTCACATTAGAGAGACATGTTTGGTGGCCTTGCCACAAAGAATATTTAGGTACTTAGCGTGGGTGTGAAACCAATCCGGCACACTGATGCACTATTCGTTTATCTTTTGTTTTAAAAGCACGATATTTGTTGATAGGGTGATGGATAAACGCCGGCCGGAGTGGCCATGCGGTTCTAGGCGCTACAGTCTGGAACCGAGCGACCGCTACGGTCGCAGGTTAGAATCCTGCCTCGGGCATGGATGTGTGTGCTATCCTTAGGTTTGTTAGGTTTAAGTAGTTGTAAGTTCTAGGGGACTGATGACCTCAGAAGTTAAGTCCCATAGTTCTCAGAGCCATTTGAACCATTTTTTTTGAGAACCTATTTTCATGAGAAAACACAGCAGACCTCCACCCTGCCCTGCAATGACGTCTCGTTTGACACTGAAGTCATAAAAGGCGGTGTGTTTGGGCCAGCGGAATGCATGCTGCAACGCGTACGGCTCGGAAATGGCCTTGTTAAGTAATCGATTTGTAACAGTTCGTTGTGTTACGGTGGTGCCAACTGCTGCTCAAATTGCTGCTGCAGATGCTGTACGATGCGCCACAGCCATACCCCGAACATGAAGGTCTCTCTCGCTAGTGCCACGTGACCGTCACTCACTCTGTCTTTTTGCGACCTTGCATTCTTGTGACCGCCGCTGCCAGCAATCACGTACAGAGACTACGTTCCTGCCAAGGCTTTCTGCAGTATCGCAGTAGGAATATCCAGCTTATCTAAGTCCTACTACACGACGTTCTTCAAAATTAGGTATTCTTGACCAACATCAGCTCGCCACGCCCGATCTCAAAGGTAACTAACGGTCACGACCGTTACTGCGTGTATTTAAAGCAACCTGATTTACATCCTCGAAACGGTGCTGCTAGTGTCATTCTTATGCGACGAAATTTTAATAGACATCGTCTGTCAGGTGTAGAAAGCACCTACCAACTTTCGCTTAGGTGCATAGCTCCTTTATGATGATGGTGTTTGGTTTGTGGGGCGCTCACCACGCGGTTATCAGCACCAGTACAAATTCCCAACCTCTGCTCAGTCCAATCTCGCCACTTTCATGAATGATGTTGAAATGATTAGGACAACACAAACACCTAGTCATCTCGAGGCAGGGGAAAATTCCTGACCCCGCCGGGAACCGAACCCGGAACCCCGTGCTCGGGAAGCGGGAAGGCGACCGCGAGACCACGAGCTGCGCAGCTCCTTCATGGTGTTACGATTTTTTTCCGTCAGTGTATTTGCTTTAATGCTGGGAGAAGCAATACAGTATAAGTGTTTAAGACCAGATGTAAATTAGAATATACAAAATAGATTCTAAAGATTGTTGAGAGTAGCGGGCGTGTAGAGGTAAAAAGATTAACAAACAATAGGGAGAGAAACAGGAAGAAACCTTAAATATGACTATACAAACACTCTGCAACTAAAATCTTTAACGCCTATGATCCCACGTATTACCACATCTATTAAATAAAATTTTTCAAGAGTCATAAGCACCATTTCCGTTCAAATAAATATTTTAAGCATTATTTCACGAACATAAATCAGCTCATACATAACATCTGTAAACTTTCGCATACAGTAAATAGTTATCAGCTTAAATTAATACAGACAATGCTGAAATATGATTTGGTAAAATAACAGGCAGTAGCTGTATCTTATAAATTACGAATTTTCGACGTCAAAACAATATAAATATTAAAAGGAAAAGTGATGCGTTGTACTGAACTTAAGGACTGGGATACTATGCCATGGAACGATGGAGAAAATTTATCTTCAGAAGAAAGGAGAAGAAAATAGTTAAAAATAAAATGGGAAAAAAGCTAGAAAAAAACGGAAAATCATCGTAACACAATGATGTTGGGAGCTAAGCACCAATGAAAAAGTTGTGTCCGTCACAAAAAAAAGAAAAAAAAAGGTTCAAATGGCTCTAAGCACATCTGAGGTCATCAGTCCCCTAGAACTTAGAATTACTTAAACCTAACTAACCTAAGGACATCATACACATCCATGCCCGAGGCAGGATTCGAACCTGCGACCGTAGTGGTCCCGCGGTTCCAGACTGCAGTGCCTAGAACCGCTCGCCCACCCCGGCCCGCTTCAAACACCAACGGGACAATAACGGATAACGATGTAAATCACAAAAACAACGGCAATGTCAATTAAAGTGCACAGATAAATGACATAAGTTGTTGTACTACAAAGTAACTTTCTTCCCTATGCTTACAGACGATAGGCACAATGACAATTTAGCGACATAACATTACAGAGGCTTCGCGGAGAGCGTTCAAGATATATGGTGGCAAAAAATAAAATAAAATAAAAATAAATAAATAAATAAAGACTTGTGTATATATTTCGTACCAATGGTAAGATTGTGCACCGTCTATTGAACGTGCTGATCAAGATTTTGTGATGCGTAATGGCGTGTGTTCTGTGAGTTTCGACACCCGAACAGCCTGACCCAAGCGGCATCTGATGAAAAATTAAACATTCAGATGCGTCGACAAGAACCTTCGACTCATGAATAAGAATTATTTGTACGGTTAAGAGTTCTCAAACGATGATTTTAACTAATCATGGGCAGGTAAGCAGCATCGCGATTTTTTTCACTTGAGCGATGATTACTGTCGTCGAGAGCCAATGTAATGGTTTTCTAACGACACTGCTGCTAATTACATTATTTTGTTGTGAAATGGCGAAAACACTTTTCGGGAAGGTTTTTGTGTTGGCCACTCTGTAAAAGCAGATATGGCTGTCCAAGGTGGGTTTACTCAAAACTCATTGCGAAAGCGTCACGGAAATGATAGATTAACTCCAGTGGAAGACTCTGCAGGAGAAACGCTCAGTAGCTCGGTACGGGCTTTTGTTGAAGTTTCAAGAACATACCTTCACCGAGGAGTCAAGCAGTATATTGCTCTCTCCTAAGTATATCTCGCGAAGAGACCATGAGGATAAAATCAGAGAGATTAGAGCCCACACAGTGGCATACCGACAATCCTTCTTTCCACGAACAATACGAGACTGGAATAGAAGAGGGAACCAATAGAGGTGCTCAAGGTACCCTCCGCCACACACCGTCCGGTGGCTTGCGGAGTATGGATGTAGGTGAAGATGTAGATGTAGATGAAGTGCCTGAGATGAGGTGACAGCACTTCTGCCATCGTTCGATGCTGCTTCGAGAGTAGCTTTCCGTTTCTAATATCACAGCCCCATCCGTGGAAATGAACTTTCCAATCGTATTCGCAAATAACTATTTCATCATATTTATATCGCTTTTATAGTTAAGGCTCTTCTTTTTGAGGTGTAATACATCCGCTCCCACATTTTACATTCAACACAAATCGGGGAATTTTGAAAGTGACTTCACTTGTTTTTACGATTTGGTTCAAAAGGTTCAAATGGCTCTGAGCACTATGGGACTTAACATCTGAGGTCATCAATCCCCTAGAACTTAGAACTACTTAAACCTAACTAACCTAAGAACATCACACACATCCATGCTCGAAGCAGGACTCGATCCTGCGACCCTAGCGATCTCGCGGTTCCAGACTGAAGCGCCTAGAACCGCTCGGCCACAACGGCCGACTTTACGAGTTGATCGAGTTCAAACATAGTAACATGTTGCGTAGATGAGGTGCTAATTCGCTTCAGAGTTCAAATAAAGAACAGTAGAGAGAAAATCCAAGAGTGTTTCCCAATCTGTTATTTCTGTAATCAACGTTTGAATGGACACTTCATATGTATAATTCTTCCCCCACACTGTCATTTTTTGGAGACTAAGTAACATGTAAAACGAAAAAGGAACGAGGAAAACAGAGCGATAGAGACTGACAAGCGACTAATCTATTTTCCAATCCTTCCGACATCCCGCGCCTTGCTGCATTATGAGTGAAATGACTCTCGTTGTTAGTGGCAAATACATGGTTGGTCGTTAGGACGTAGTAACATCTCTGACAAGTCGCGGTAGTGCTCTCTCTGACTGCAATCTTCCAATAACGTAAGAATTCGGCATGCAGCGAATTTCGTGATTAGATTGTCCATCTTCCGGGAGGTTGGTCACATTCAAGTTGCTAAAAATGTTGAGGCGCTTAGCGGAAACGACTCGCAAGTATCGTGCTAGAAGCTAATGTATCATGTTCCTTTTGTTGTTTCCCGTTCTTCTTAAGAGCATCTACTGTCTATTCAGTAGCATTTATACCTAAAATTTGTCAACTAAATGCTGCTACGTGTTAGCTTCGAATGAATAGAACCACATAGAATAAAGGTGGAAGAAATCCGTGTGCATCGATAATTCCCGGGCGTTACTGTACGTACTACATCCAACAGATCTTCTTGATTTTTACCTCCCATTTTTTATGATTACAACCACGCTCATCGTAAGGTTGATGTTGTTATCATCAGTTTACAAGCCATATATCTTCTCAGACTACTTGCTTGTACACATTTACATCTTCAATTAGCTTCCTGTTTCGTCACGTGGGAGTATGTTGTTGGTGCCACGGAGCAACAAGTGTCATCGACGCGCTGTTTGAAATCATCGGGTGTGATGTCGACCATGCTATTCTATCCATCATCCAGAAAACCTAAAGAATTGTGTTTGTTTTCGAACTCACAACCCCACATGACTTCCAACAGTCTATCGAAGAAGCTTGTCGCTTCGTGACACAAGCAACTTTACATCTCGTCTGCAGTAGAAGGTGAGAGTGAGTTGCACATTCAGGAAAATGGGCACAATTTTGAATACCTTACGTAAATGAGCATTCCACCACGAGAGCATTCACCTGCACACAGCCAGTTATACACAGCACGGATCGTCCACTCCTGTATCTTTGAACGTTTCTAGTTCCCTATTGATAACTAGTACAAAGCTTATATTGATTTGTACACAGATAGTTTTTGATAGAAATCTAACTTAAATTGATTTGTACAGAATTAGTTTAAGTGCATCAGCTGATACACAAATGATGTTCTGTTTACAAATGTATAACTCGTTGATGTAATTCTCTGGAAAATAACTAAATAAACTATGTTCAAAACTCCGCAGAGAAGATATTGTTTCATACTTTACTTACCTAAATACACTGGCCACCCAAATTAAAGCAACAAACCGCTATTTCCCCATCCTGTGTCTAATTCATTATATAATCGTAGAAACTGTCAATAGAAGTCCGTTCGGTCGTGTCCTGCACGGAAGATGGCATTCCGGTCAACGGACAACCGCGCCAACGACGACGTCAGCGCACCTGTCACCTATCAAACGGGACAGAGTTTGCCAGGTAGCCCCACTTCCACAATCGCTGAGTACAGAGTCACAGACGGTGCAGTACGGCACGGAGAAAACGCCTACCAGGCTCTCTGCGGTGGAAGGACATGGGAAGAATGGAACCAGGACAATCGCCAACTGATGTGACCCGAAGGCTTAATGTGAATCGTTCAGTTTCTTTTCGGTCGTGGTGACAGTTTATAGAGATCGAAACTGAGTCGCGAATACCAGGCCGGGGCCGACTAAGTGTAATATCAGAAAGAGAGCCGGTATTTGGCTGTAAGGGCACCACTCAACCGCAATAGTACCGTACGGCAACTGGCATCTGACATCGCAGCATCCACTGGACGTATTGTAGCGAGGCAAACAGTGTACAGGAAGCTTCGACAGAGTGGCCTTTATTGTCAGAGATCTTCTGTATGTGTAGATCTGACACGTCTTCGCTCTGACGGCCCCAAATACTGCGTCAAGGTCTTCGCCATGTGCGACTCCGAGGTGTTCTATACCTCTTGCATCGAGGTGTACTGCGGGAAGCAACCTGACGGAGCTTTCCACGAGAGAAACTACCCCCCCCCCCGCCCCCCCCCCCCAACATCTGATGTGACTGAACGCCTCATAGCCAAAATACACTCCTGGAAATTGAAACATGAACACCGTGAATTCATTGTCCCAGGAAGGGGAAACTTTATTGACACATTCCTGGGGTCAGATACATCACATGATCACACTGACAGAACCAGAGGCACATAGACACAGGCAACAGAGCATGCACAATGTCGGCACTAGTACAGTGTATATCCACCTTTTGCAGCAATGCAGGCTGCTATTCTCCCATGGAGACGATCGTAAAGATGCTGGATGTAGTCCTGTGGAACGGCTTGCCATGCCATTTCCACCTGGCGCCTCAGTTGGACCAGCGTTCGTGCTGGACGTGCAGACCGCGTGAGACGACGCTTCATCCAGTCCCAAACATGCTCAATGGGGGACAGATCCGGAGATCTTGCTGGCCAGGGTAGTTGACCTACACCTTCTAGAGCACGTTGGGTGGCACGGGATACATGCGGACGTGCATTGTCCTGTTGGAACAGCAAGTTCCCTTGCCGGTCTAGGAATGGTAGAACGATGGGTTCGATGACGGTTTGGATGTACCGTGCACTATTCAGTGTCCCCTCGACGATCACCAGTGGTGTACGGCCAGTGTAGGAGATCGCTCCCCACACCATGATGCCGGGTGTTGGCCCTGTGTGCCCCGGTCGTATGCAGTCCTGATTGTGGCGCTCACCTGCACGGCGCCAAACACGCATACGACCATCATTGGCACCAAGGCAGAAGCGACTCTCATCGCTGAAGACGACACGTCTCCATTCGTCCCTCCATTCACGCCTGTCGCGACACCACTGGAGGCGGGCTGCACGATGTTGGGGCGTGAGCGGAAGACGGCCTAACGGTGTGCGGGACCGTAGCCCAGCTTCATGGAGACGGTTGCGAATGGTCCTCGCCGATACCCCAGGAGCAACAGTGTCCCTAATTTGCTGGGAAGTGGCGGTGCGGTCCCCTACGGCACTGCGTAGGATCCTACGGTCTTGGCGTGCATCCGTGCGTCGCTGCGGTCCGGTCCCAGGTCGACGGGCACGTGCACCTTCCGCCGACCACTGGCGACAACATCGATGTACTGTGGAGACCTCACGCCCCACGTGTTGAGCAATTCGGCGGTACGTCCACCCGGCCTCCCGCATGCCCACTATACGCCCTCGCTCAAAGTCCGTCAACTGCACATACGGTTCACGTCCACGCTGTCGCGGCATGCTACCAGTGTTAAAGACTGCGATGGAGCTCCGTATGCCACGGCAAACTGGCTGACACTGACGGCGGCGGTGCACAAATGCTGCGCAGCTAGCGCCATTCGACGGCCAACACCGCGGTTCCTGGTGTGTCCGCTGTGCCGTGCGTGTGATCATTGCTTGTACAGCCCTCTCGCAGTGTCCGGAGCAAGTATGGTGGGTCTGACACACCGGTGTCAATGTGTTCTTTTTTCCATTTCCAGGAGTGTATATGAATCAGGAACAAACGTAACGACGGACAACTTGTACACCAGCGTTCCACTAGCCACTACACTCCTACGCAACCACAAGATGACCCTGGTTGGAACGGTTAGAAAGAACAAAAAAGAAATCTCTAAGGCTGCACAGTCTGCAGAACATGTTCGGATTCAATAACTGGGTCATCCTGGCGTCCTGGGTTCCAAAAAAAGCAAGAAGGTTGTGGTTCTTCTCTCCACCGTTTAGCGCGATAATCGTTTAGACGAATCGACTGGAGCAAGGAGAAGCCTGAGGTGATTACCTCAGACAATAAGACGAAGGCGGTATCGACGCCGTCGTTTATTTCCGCGGAACTTCCGATGTGAGCTGAACGTGCAGGAGATGGCCACTCAGGACCTGCTTCTCGCTACTCAACGTCGCTGGAATCAATGCGCAAGTGATCCACTTCTGCAGCTCGCCTCTGGAAACCCTTACGCCTCCGAATTCCTCAAAACCCTCGCCCTCGCCCTTCTTCGTGGTCAGATTTAAAAGCGTCAGAAACCATTAAAGCACCTTCCTTAACCGTTGCAGCAGCGTCTGAAGGACATCGTTCCTAGTTCCAGCAGCCAAACCATGACACCTCCTCCGCCAAAAAAGACGAATTCAAGGTGTGGACCGTGCGGCCGCAAGAAGGACAGAAAGACGAACTACATATGCAAAGCTACCGTCAGTACGTTAGTCTCGCCGAACATGTGACCTTCCTTTGCCCCGACTGCGTCCCTGAAGCTGAAGCACCTGCCAACTGACTCTAAGACCACTGTGAAAGACAAACACAGGCACAGATATAGAACTTGGACGTTTATTGAGTGCTGTATTTGTTATGCAAGCGCTAATGTGTTCATTGTCAAATTTTATAAAAATAAATAAGTTATTCATTGTAAAATGTTTCCTTGATACGTAATTTGTTCATTGTGAATTGTTCTGAAGCCACAATAAAGTGCGAAAAAGAAACGAAACGTAAATCAACAAAGTAGTAGAGGTCTTACATGGGAGATCAACGAGACACGATAGATGAAGGCATCCCAGCTTCGTGTTGGTAGCACAGTGTCCATCTAACCAGCGGAGGGTTAAGTGGTTATTAATGGTCGCAAATTTAATCAAAGTCAGTTGGAAATTATTTAGGTGTAGACGGAGAAGTAAGTTACATGCAAACAGGGGAATACCAAGTAATGTGACAGTGTGGTACGTAGCAATGTCATATCCCTGTTTAGATATTAACGCCGGCCGCGGTGGTCGAGCGGTTCTAGGCGCTTCAGTCTGGAACGCAGGTTCGAATCCTGCCTCGGGCATGGATGTGTGTCATGTCCTTAGGTTAGTTAGGTTTAAGTAGTTCTAAGTTCTAGGGGACTGATGACCTCCAATTTTAAGTCCTATAGTGCTCAGAGCCATTTGAACCATTTAGATATTAACACAGTTTGATTGTAGGTCAGTGTAATAACAGAATGTGCATGGTTCAGTAATTCTGATAAACGACACTTGTTCATGAGACAAAAATTTCAATTAAAAAAAGCTTCAGCTCGCACTCAAACTCGTTACAACTTTTACAACTCCATTTTCATTCTGATCAGCGCCAGGCAGGAAATTTCTCCATTAAACTTACTGAAGCTTAAATGAAGCATGATACAGTACAATTACTTTTTCCGATCATTCACAGCCGATTGCTAACGTCTGAGTCACTATGCATTCGAACGACATTTTTAAATTAACTCTGTTTCCCGTCTTTTTCTGTGAATTCTCTACTTATTAGTCTTCCTTTCATACCATTTTCACTGATTACTTATTTTCGACATTTATTTGACTTTTTATTTTCAAAAATATTCAGCATAGCACTGTTCCTCGAAATCTTCCTTAACTTCACTCGCAACTTGATCCACTGAGTACCTCGAAGCCATCTGAGGTAGTACGCTCACCGAAATAGTAAAACTCGCACGAGAATGTCCAGAGATTGTGGGTCTCCAAAAGAACTTCGCAATTACATAGTGCTGAATTCTCCAATTGAAAAAAAAAAAAAACGAAATAGCAGTGCCTTTGCTATTAAGAAGTGCGAAATAATTTTCCTTCGGACAGGCGTGTATGTGTGAGGGAACATTGCATTGTACTTCTTAATGACTTAGGCACTGCTATTTCGTATTTATTCACCCTTACCAGGCCCTCGACTCTCACTGAATATGTCCTTCCTGGACGGGATTATACGTAACGCACGAGTGCAAGTTGTGACACTTGGGCGACCGCATATGGAATTTTGGCTCTGGCCGTTATTCGTATGCAGATACCCGAATTGCTTAAGGCGATCATTCGCTACAAGTGGGAAATCTGTGTTCGACTCCCGGTCCGGCACAAATTTCCATTGCCGCCGTTATAATATAAAGCCGAAAATGGTTCACATTCGCAATTGCGAATTCAGTTTTTGAAACCAGAAAAAAAATAGAGAAGAGATGCAGGAAAGGGATAGTTTCCCTTCATACTAGCGTCCAAGTAAAGCCTTGTGCCTTTCAGGACAGGCCAGTTTTATAGGCTGCTTTAGTGCCGTTAACGGCCGGGGTACAACGCTCTGGCACGGTCACCTCCTGGGTCGCTATATCGGATGGCTGGCTGGCGGCTGTCATTACCCGGCCCGTAGCGCCGACAGCGGCGATTGTCGATTAGCTCTCTGCCGGTCGGATGGCCCGTAACGACTATCGATGCTGCCGCCGACAGGTCGTCCCGGCCGGTCCGTCCGCACCACACCATGCCACCCCCCACCACCCCCACCAGCGAGCCGGCGTCCGCCCGATAGCCACTGGTGCTCCACACAGGGACGCAATTACACGCGTCCGCTGCCCGCCGGCCCGGTAAACAAAACCCTCTCGACACACATTCGGCTCGGAAGCAGCTGAGGCGTTCCGCGTGTGAGCTCGACAGTCACTCTTCCATGTCTGACCGTCGTTTCAGTTACGGGAAAGAGAGCGCTCAGTTTTGAAGAGAATGGCTTCGTGGTAGTTAAGTGCAAGGTGGAGAGGGAGAAAGGAAAGGAATGGAGAGGAAAGGAACTAATGATATCAGCTGCATAGGGTCTTTATGCAGAATCAACGGTGGCGTTTGAAAATGTGTGCCGGACCAGGACTCTAAACCGGGATCACCTGCTTACCAGGCAGTTGCGTTAACTACTGCACCATCTGGACTCAGCGTTTATCGCAAATCCATGCCCTTCATGCTTGCTATTTTTGAGATTCCCATTGCAGGTCGAATGTAAATATGCATCCCTATTGAAGGTTGTAGATTTATTGTCCATCGAGGTGAATCAGTTGTGTGAAGTCCGACCCCGGTAGCTGAGTGGTCAGCGTGATAGAATGTCACTCCTAAGGGCCCGGGTTCGATTCCCGGCTGGGTTGGAGATTTTTCTGGGTGTTGTGTTGTCCTAATCATAATTATCATTTCATCCCCATCGACGTGCTAGTCACCGAAGTGGCGTCAAATCGAAAGACTTGCACCTGGCGAACGGTCTACCCGACGGGAGGCCCTAGTCACACGACATTTCATTTCAGTTATATGAATACGTGGTATCTGTTCTTTCGGTCACACAATCTCATGGAATGTTTTCGGCCAAAACAGTACTGATTCATGGCTTCAAGCTTGAAGTTATGCCAATCTTATAAAGATATTACTTTCTTATTTATTTATGTCAATGGGTGCGAACCCATATGTTCACATAGATGGTTAGAATCTGCTATTATTAATACTTCCAAAACCTGCACACCCAGATCCAAAGTTTGGCGAAGTGGATCATGAGGGTCATCAACCACCCCCACCCCCTGCACCCCACGCAAAAATATTCTACAGGCGTTTATAGTTTTACATATATAAATTTACATAGTTCTCAGGTAAAGTTCGGAGGATTAACTGGCGTGGAAACTAAGTCTCAAAAAATGCATCGAATTCTCGAAAATTACAGGGTACGTTTAACACAGGGCTGTGGCCTGACTGCCTGTGTAGAACACTGTAGCCAGGTAAACGCACTCACTCGTAGACTGACCACGTCTGCTGCCAGTAATAAATCTCCAAAGGATCTGAAGTGCACAGGTAATAATCTGGGCAAACCACAGGAAATTGACTGAGTTGGATAAGAAAGGAAAAGAACCTGCACTACAGGAAAAACGGAAACACTGACTTCTATGAGTGAAAGAAACAGCATTCCATCCATTTAGACGCTGCTAAGCCATAGACTGCAGACCTGTATTCACAGTGTAAAAACTACAAGAAATACTAGTAATGGTTCAATACACATACTGATTTTACATCATGAAAATTCTGACTTGTACTAATTTGTGAGAGTTTGTTGCATTACAGTTCTCGAGTCAACTGAATGGCGCAAGTGCTTCTAAGGTTTTCAGACAAAAGTTTTCAAATGCTCTTTCTGTAAACTGATATTTCTTGGGATGCTTGGTAAAACCATATAATAAGCATTGACATAAAGTAATAAGCAATTCATAACTTTCGTTGTAATTATAGTCACAGGAGTCTGTGACCCGTAAAAAGTCTGTGTGGCAGGAAGCTACATTCGTGGAAAGGAGGAACGAAGAGAAATTACCGTGACCCCGCCACAACAGAATACCTTTTCAGGTTCTATCACTTATACACGCACACACACACACACACACACACACACACGCACACACGCACACATACACATACACACACACACACATACACATACATATATAGGAAGGCACACTAGTCGGTTTTCAAGAAGAAACCTACATCCGGAAATGCACAGTTTAGGCGCCTAAGAGCGTCGACGTCTGAGTTGGCTGTGCGTTCCACATTACGTCAATAAACATAATATGATAAGTACATCGCGCTGACTACATTTCAAACGGCCTTCGAACTGCGTACGTCCTACGTCAATGCAGAGCCTGCATCAGCGGTGCTGGGTCTCACACACATGAGCCAATACGTGCGGCTGTCTTTGAAACATTTGGATCGATCCATGGACTCGAGCAATAAGGTCCCCGCTGACGTTACCGTGCGCCATACACCATGCCCTTCATATTACCCCACAGAAAATAGTTGAAAGGCATCAGATTTGGCAACTGTGCTGGCTATGGAACTGGTGTACCTCAACCAGTCCATCGACTGGGATACGCAGCAATGAGGTAATTCTGCACATCTACATCAAAGTGTGCTGGAGCTCCGTCGTGTTCCAGCCACATGTCCATCCGAACGTTTAGTGGCGCTACATCCAATACGATACACAAAAAATCTCTGATAAATGTGACGTAGATCGGTCCTGTTGCTCTGTTTGACAGTAGATATGGCGCAATGATATAGTCGTGAATTAGCCCTATTCAGATTTTAATACCGACCCCATGTGAGTGATACTCAGTCACCTCCGCACGCAAATTTTCGTTCGCCCAATCATGCATGTTGTGTTCCTTTACTAAGCCACCTCTAGTAAATGTGCATTCATCTGTGAACAGCACCAAGCACGGGCACTGTGAAGCATCCATTAAAGCTCTAAGGCTGAGCCTCTCCAAAAAATTCCAAAATAAGTCGCCCAAACTGAATTTCATCCGATCTGTTCACGTACCCTCATAAATGTGTTCAGAATTTACGAAAGAACTTCGTATAAGCAACCACCAGTATAATGAAACCGATAGCATCTTCGAATTCTGTGCTTGTTACGAGCATGCGCAGTGAGTCCGTTTCCTCCACGAGGCGGACTGGGGTTTCTTCAGCGTTAATACGGTTTTTAAAGGCTGGCGTTTGATATTTTTTCTACTTCTCGCCAGCAGGTGGATACGCACCTAAGTGGAATGATAAGTCATTCAGCAATTCTCTAACAGACCGTGCCACTTCACATCATCTACCACTCTAGCAGCAAGCTGTGCAGAATGAGAAACAATTTACTCTTAATTTAAGTGTTTATTTAAAACATAAAGAATAAGAAGACATTCACAATTCATAGAAAACAAATGTAAAGCATCACTGGATATTGTTGCAAGATGACAGGAAATTCCCTACGTATTTTTATTTTTCCTCAGATTAAAATTTAGTTGTCTTACTTGTGTCAAACGTTGGTAGACCTGTAGCGTGTCTGTAGGTTTTCGTATCAAAAGTGTTATACGTGCTTATGGTGAAAACTGGAACTTGAATTTTGTAGTTATCACGTAGTAAGCAGTGGTAGTGATTAACTGATTAGTGAAGTATATTTCGGTGTACCCCGTCACGTGTTAGATGCCATGGTCAATTTGTCTTGTCACAGTGTCGCCGAAAGGAAAACTATAAGTTGCCTAATATGTAAATCATTGCCTTGTAGTGCATGGTATTGCTGAATACTTCGAATTGCCATGGACAAGACCCACACAGTTTTTTAATTGTAAAAGTTTACGTTCTTCTCTCGTCTTTCTTTGGAAGATAAACTCACCGTGAAAGAAGGAAAGCCGACGCCAAGTCTGTCAATTAAAAAATCGTATGGACAATTTGTAAGACATTTCCAAACAAAATGGTACACTTCAACTGGCAGCGTTCTAAGGAACAAACTATTTTGTTTTTACTATGCACAGTTTGGAACGCGTAATGACGGTTTTCAATGGCGTAAGTGAGGAGTGGGTGGTCTTCAAAACCCCTTTTCGAAAGCTGAAACGCATGAATGTTCCATTTCGCATATCTCAACAGCAGTTAAATGCAGTCAGCTAGATACAGTAAGAATTGACAGTGCTCATTCAGAACCAACACGCCTGGAAGCTTTGAAACATAACGACAAGGTTGGTAGAATAGAAGTACAATAAAAAGATTTATTTCTGCTATCTACTTTTTAGCACGGCAAGAGTTAGATCTTCGAGGTCATAACAAATCCCAGGTATCAGTAAATACACGAAATGATGGAATCATTTAGAACTTTCTTCGTAGAAGAACCATATACGAAAGATCATTTAGCATCCGATGTAGTATTTAAAGGCACTTCCTCTGACACACGGAATAAATTAACAGCTTGTTCAAAAATGGTTCAAATGGCTCTGAGCACTATGGGACTCAACATCTTAGGTCATAAGTCCCCTAGAACTTAGAACTACTCAAACCTAACTAACCTAAGGACATCACACACCCCATGCCCGAGGCAGGATTCGAACCTGCGACCGTAGCAGCCCCGCAGTTCCGGACTGCAGCGCCAGAACCGCACGGCCACCTCGGCCGGCTGTAACAGCTTGTATTATGGATGTTCTTAAAGAACAAATTTCAAGTGTAACAATGGATTTGTAATTTTTCGTTTCGCTAATAACTAATCGGGAGAAATATATGACAAATTCGCGGGGTTTAATGACATATGTAAAGAAAAGCATAGCCACTGTTTTGTTGCAATTTCTAAGGAGCTGGAATATTTATAAAAACAAATTCGTAGGGCAAACATACGACGGCTGCAATGCAATGGCAGGGAAAAGTTATATTGTCCATTCTATTGTGAAACAAGCATATCCTCATGCTCTGTTTATTCACAACTACGCACATCAGTTGAGCCTAGTCGCTCTCCGTACTTGTAAAAAAATTACGCAACTAAAAATTTATGCTGCAAATAGATCAGGATTTCCGTCATTTTTAGTCGTTACAGTAAGAGAAATGAAAATCTGAAGGGAAGGCTATCTAAACTATCAAGTTCTTGTGAAACAAGGTGTAATTTTCATTCGCGCTTTAAACGTACCGTTAGTGTCCACTATATACACATGAGGGTAGCGTTTAACGACGTGATAAGCTCGAGATGGAAAACTGCATTGCGGCTGTTGAAATGCATAGTAGAAGCTAAGACCTTATAAATCCAACAGAAGAATCTGAAATTAATTCAACGAAACACAATCAAATATTGAGATAGAAGGCTAGTACTCGAAATAATTGACGCTGTAGTAGTAAACATGGAATATAGATTCCAGGACTTTCATGAAACAGAGTTTAAAGAACTTGTAAATGAGAAAAGGTTCTCATGTTATAGTAGGCCAAACAACTTCCCTATACTTGAAGTTAATAAGTTACTTAAAATATATCCTCTCCTCGACAGTGAAAAACTGAACGAAGAACTAGCCACAGTACTAGGTAATATTGATACAGGTGCATTTTGATCCTGTAATGAGTCATTAGGATCTGTGTATATTTAATCTAAAGTGCTTTTATGAGAAAAGATTACGTTAACTGACATTGTTTAATCGCAAATTTACCTCATAGGTACCTACGACGTTTCTGGCTTCATCTAGAGAAGTACATTTACAAGCTTCGACTTCTTCGTATTCATTCCTGATCACAGAATCTTACACAGCATATTAATTTGAGGGCGTACGGTTCTTTACATCGGCTCAAATGGTTCAAATGGCTCTAAGCACTTTGGGACTTAACATCTGAGGTCATCAGTCTCCTAGATTTATGACTACTTAAACCTAACTAACCTAAGGACATCGCACACATCCATGCCCCAGGTAGGATTCGAACCTGCGACTGGAGCAGTAGCGTGGTTCCGGACTGAAGCGCCTAGAACCGGTCGGCCACAGCGCCTGGCATTTACATCGGCAGGTTGAATACACAACCATGGTTAAAATGTGGTCTATCTCTTCTTCTATACACCGCAATGAGCATTGCAGAGTCCACTCCACATTGTAGGCCTACATCCACATCTACTTGCCTCCGTATGAGTCCTAATTTTTCGTATCTTATTTTCTTACTCCTTGCGCGCAATGTACGAGAGAAAGTTAAAAATCAACTTTTGAGCAAAGGAATATTTACTCTAATGTCAGAAAACTGAAACATACATTATTATTCTACGTAACCTTCCTACACTTCAACGCACCTTGTCCAAACTGTCACAAGTTTTTTGATTCAGTCGGAAAAATGTTTTTTGATTTCACCTATAAGCAATTTTGCACCGCATCAGTGACTTATGCCTCGGTTGCAAGTATTCTTCTCCTGAGCGCTTCCTTCAATGCCAAAACTTGTTGAAGTCGCTTGTGACCAGGTGGGGACTGTACGGCGAGTTTCCCAGCAATTCGAATCCCAACTCCTTAATTATTTCGGACGTCCGTCTGATAGAATGTGGCCGATGGTTATCTCGCTACAGGATGACATCTCTTCGTAGTTTTCCGCGACGTTTGCATTTAATTACAAATTTCAGTTTAGTTGGCAACACATGACAAAAGTTCTCATTGTTCACAGTTTCGCCTCTTTAAGTTAAATGAACGGCTGCCGCACCTTCCACGTCCCAGAATAGTGTTAACATAATCTTACCAGCTGACAGCTGATGTATACATTTCTTAATGGGTTGTTGGGGGTTGTTCTCGGGGAGGAGACCAGACAGCGCGGTCATCGGTCTCATCGGATTAGGGAAGGACGGGGAAGGAAGTCGGCCGTGCCCTTCCTAAGGAACCATCCCGGCATTTGCCTGGAACGATTTAGGGAAATCACGGAAAACCTAAATCAGGATGGTCAGACGCGGGATTGAACCGTCGTCCGCCCGAATGCGAGTCCAGTGTGCTAGCCACTGCGCCACCTCGCTCGGTTTTCTTAATGGGTGTTTCCAAACTATGCTCGCAGTATTACTTTCCGGTTCGTAATGATGCACCCACGTTTAGTCCACAGCACCAATTCAATACAAAAATCACCTCCTTCGCGATGATAACGGGCCAAATGTTTACGAGAGATGCGCCTTTTGCTTCGCTTACAATTGTTTCGGTATCCATCTTGACACATTTTTTGAACATTTAGCCTGTTGTGTAAGATGGAATACACCGAAACATGAGTGAGACGTTAATTATTGATGGCTTCGTCCATTGTGATTCGTCTTTTTTCCATCACCTCAATGACTTCCAAAATGTCCTCAGTTGTTGACGTCGATGGCCTGCCCGGTCTTTCCTCCTCACATACAGAAGTTCTTCCCCGTTTGAAGAGTTCTATCCATTCGTAGTTCTTGCTTCACGATAAACGGCTGTCACCATACTGCACTTGCATTCGGCAAATAATTTCCGAAGGCTTAACACTTTCTGCAAACAAAAAACGAATCACTGCCCTCATTTCCTCCTTGGTGCAGATCGACGATGGAGCTGCCATATTTCACGGTCAAGCAGACGGCTACTGTAACACGTTGTACAGAATTGTTGGAGACAACAATACTTCAGCCCTGTATACTGGCAGTGTCCCCAAGCCCTACGACGAGAAATTCCAAAAGTCCCTTTAATCTTTGATTTCCCTCATTATGTTGGTGGGAGTAGAATCTTTCGGCATTCATCTTCAAATACCGGTTCTCTAAATTTTCTCAATAGTGTTCCTCAAAAAGAATGTCGTCTTCTCTCTAGGGATCCCCATTTGAGTTTCCGAAAAATCTCCGTAACACCTACGTGTTGTTCGAACCTAGCGGCAGCTAGCAGCCCACCTCTGAATTGCTTCGAAAAATGGTTCAAATGGCTCCATGGCCCCATGGCCAACCTTGCCGTTGGTGGGGTGGCTTGCGTGCCTCAGCGATACAGATAGCCGTACCGTAGGTGCAACCACAACGGAGGGGTATCTGTTGAGAGGCCAGACAAACATGTGGTTCCTGAAGAGGGGAAGCAGCCTTTTCAGCAGTTGCAGGGGCAACAGTCTGGATGATTGACTGATCTGGCCTTGAAACACTAACCAAAACAGCCTTGCTGTGTTGGTACTGCGAACGGTTGAAAGCAAGGGGAAACTACAGCCGTAATTTTTCCCGAGGGCATGCAGCTTTACTGTATGGTTAATGATGATGGCGTCCTCGTGGGTAAAATATTCCGGAGGTAAAATAGTCCCCCATTCGGATCTCCGGGCGGGGACTACTCAAGAGGATGTCGTTATCAGGAGAAAGAAAACTGGCATTCTACGGATCGGAGCGTGGAATGTCAGATCCCTTAATCGGGCAGGTAGGTTAGAAAATTTAAAAAGGGAAATGGATAGGTTAAAGTTAGATATAGTGGGAATTAGTGAAGTTCGGTGACAGGACGAACAAGAGTTTTGGTCAGGAGAATACAGGGTTATAAATACAAAGTCAAATAGGGGTAACGCAGGAATAGGCTTAATAATGAATAAAAAAATAGGAATGCGAGTAAGCTACTACAAACAGCATTATTGTGGCCAAGATAGACACGAAGCCCACGCTTGCTACAGTAGTACAAGTTTATATGCCAACTAGCTCTGCAGATGACGAAGAAATTGAAGAAATGTATGACGAAATAAAAGAAATTATTCAGGTAGTGATGGGACACGAAAATTTAATAGTCATGGGTGACTGGAATTCGGTAGTAGGAAAAAGGAGAGAAGGAAACGTAGTAGGTGAATATAGATTGGGGGTAATAAATGAAAGAGGAAGCCGCCTGGTAGAATTTTGCACAGAGCATAACTTAATCATAGCTAACACTTGGTTCAAGAATCATAACAGAAGGTTATATACATGGAAGATGTCTGGAGATACTGACAGATTTCAGATAGATTATATAATGGTAAGACAGAGATTTAGGAACCAGGTTTTAAATTGTAAGACATTTGCTGGGGCAGATGTGGACTCTGACCACAATCTATTGGTTATGAACTGTAGATTAAAACAGAAGAAACTGCAAAAAGGTGGGAATTCAAGGAGATGGGACCTGGATAAACTGACTAAACCTAAGGTTGTACAGAGTTTCAGGGAGAGTGTAAGGGAACAAATGGCAGGAATGGGGGAAGGAAATACAGTAGAAGAAGAACGGGTAGCATTGAGGGATGAAGTAGTGAAGGCAGCAGAGGATCAAGTGGGTAAAAAGACGAGGGCTAGTAGAAATCCTTGGGTAACAGAAGAAATATTGAATTTAACTGACGAAAGGAGAAAATATAAAAATGCAGTAATGAAGCAGGCAATAAGGAATACAAACGTCTCAAAAATGAGATCGACAGGAAGTGCAAAATGGTTAAGCAGGGATGGCTAGAGGATAAATGTAAGGATGTAGAGGCTTATCTCACTAGGGGTAAGATAGATACTGCCTACAGGAAAATTAAAGAGACCTTTGGAGAAAAGAGAACCACTTGTATGAATATCAAGAGATCAGATGGAAACCCAGTTCTAACAAGGGAACCTCCCCATCGCACCCCTCTCAGATTTAGATATAAGTTGGCACAATGGATAGGCCTTGAAAAACTGAACACAGATCAACCGAGAAAACAGGAAGAAGTTGTATGGAACTATGAAAAAACAAGCAAAATATACAAACTGAGTAGTCCATGCCTAAGATAGGCAACATCTAGGCTTATGTGAGCTCAGGAGCGCCGTGGTCCCGTGGTTAGCGTGAGCAGGTGTGGAACGAGAGGTCCTTGGTTCAAGTCTTCCCTCCAGTGAAAAGTTTAATTTCTTTATTTTCGCAAAGTTATGATCTGTCCGTTCGTTCATTGACGTCTCTGTTCACTATAATAAGTTTAGTGTCTGTGTTTTGCGACCGCACCGCAAAACCGTGAGATTAGTAGACGAAAGGACGTGCCTCTCCAATGAGAACCGAAAACATTTGATCGCAAGGTCATAGGTCAACCGATTCCTCCACAGGAAAACGCGTCTGATATATTCTATGCGACACTGGTGACGGCATGTTCTTCACATGACAGGAATATGTTGTCGACCCACCTAACTTGTACACTTGGCGAATGGGTAAAAAGATTCTTCTACATTACGCGATTTCGGTTTTCTTGTGGATGTGATGATCACTCTCAAAAAAGTGATGAAAACATAAGAGTTTGTTACATAAACTGAAAATAAAAAATAAAACTTTTCGCTGGAGGGAGAACTTGAACCAAGGACCTTTCATTCCGCAGCTGCTCACGCTAACCACGGGACCACGGCGCTCCGGAGTTCACCTCAACCTTGATATTGCATATCTTGCGCATGGACTACTCAGTTTGTATATTTTGCTTATTTTTTCGTAGTTCCACACAACTTCTTCCTCTTTTCTCGATTGATCTGTGTTCAGTTTTTCAAGGCCTATCCACTGTGCCAACTTATAACTAAATCTGAGGGGGGTGCGATGGGGAGGTTCCCTTGTAAGCAAAGAAGGGATAGCAGAAAGGTGGAAGGAGTATATAGAGGGTCTATACAAGGGCGATGTACTTGAGGACAATATTATGGAAATGGAAGTGGGTGTAGATGAAGATGAAATGGGAGATATGATACTGCGTGAAGAGTTTGACAGAGCACTGAAAGACCTGAGTCCAAACAAGGTCCCGGGAGTAGAAAACATTCCATTAGAACTACTGACGGCCTTGGGAGAGCCTGTCCTGACAAAACTCTACCATCAGGTGAGCAGGGTGTATGAGACAGGCGAAATACCCTCAGACTTCAAGAAGAATATAATAATTCCAATCCCAAAGAAAGCAGGTGTTGACAGATGTGAAAATTACCGAACTATCAGTTTAATAAGTCACGGCTGCAAAGTACTAATGCGAATTCTTTACAGACGAATGGAAAACTGATAGAAGCCGACCTCGGGGAAGATCAGTTTGGATTCCGTAGAAATGGTAGAACACGTTAGGCAATACTGACCCTACGACTTATCTTAGAAGCTAGATTAAGGGAAGCCAAACCTACGTTTCTAGCATTTGTAGACTTAGAGAAAGCTTTTGACAATGTTGACTGGAATACTCTCTTTCAAATTCTGAAGGTTGCAGGGGTAAAATATAGGGAGCGTAAGGCTATTTACAATTAGTATAGAAACCAAATGGGAGTTATAAGAGTTGAGGTGCATGAAAGGGAAGCAGCGGTTGGGAAGGGAGTGAGACAGGTTTGTAGCCTCTCCCCGATGTTATTCAATCTGTATATTGAGCAAGCAGTGAAGGAAACAAAAGAAAAATTCGGAGTAGGTATTAAAATCCATGGAGAAGAAATAAAAACTTTGAGGTTCGCCGATGACATTGTAATTCTGTCAGAGACAGCAAAGGACTTGGAAGAGCAGTTGAACGGAGTGGATAGTGTCTTGAAAGGAGGATATAAGATGAACATCAACAAAAGTAAAACGAGGATAATGGAATGTAGGCGAATTAAGTCGGGTGATGCTGAGGGTATTAGATTAGGAAATGAGACGCTTAAAGTAGTAAAGGAGTTTTGCTATTTGGGGAGCTAAATGACTGATGATGGTCGAAGTAGAGAGGATATAAAATTGGGACTGGCAATGGGAAGGAAAGCGTTTCTGAAGTAGAGAAATTTGTTAACATCGAGTATAGATTTAAGTGTCAGGAAGTCATTTCTGAATGTTTTTGTATGGAGTGTAGCCATGTATGGAACTGAAACATGGACGATAAATAGTTTGGACAAGAAGAGAATAGAAGCTTTCGAAATGTGGTGCTACAGAAGAATGCTGAAGATTAGATGGGTAGATCACATCACTAATGAGGAGGAATTGAACAGGATTAGGGAGGAGAGAGGTTTGTGGCACAGCTTGACTAGAAGGAGGGATCGGTTGGTAGGACATGTTCTGAGGCATAAAGGGATCACCAATTTAGTATTGGAGGGCAGCGTGGAGGGTAAAAATCGTAGATGGAGACCAAAAGATGAATATACCAAGCAGATTCAGAAGGATGTAGGTTGCAGTAGGTACTGGGAGATGAAGAAGCTTGCACAGGATAGAGTAGCTTGGAGAGCTGCATCAAACCAGTCTCAGGACTGAAGACCACAACAACAACAACAACATGGCTCTGAGCACTATGGGACTTAATATCTGAGGTCATTAGCCCCTAGAACGTAGAACTACTTAAACCTAACTAACCTAAGGACATCACAGACATCCATGCCCGATGTAGGATTCGAACCTACGACCGTAGCGGTCGCGTGGTTCCAGACTGAAGCGCCTAGAACCGTTCGGCCACACCGCCCGGTAATTGCTTCGATATCTTCCTTTAATCCAACGTGGTACGGATCCCAAACACTCGAGTAATACTATAGAATATGTCGAACTAGCATCCTGTACGCAGTGTCCTTTACAGATGAACCACGCTTTCATAACCGCGCGACCGCTACGGTAGCATGTTCGAATCCTGTCTCAGGCATATGTGTGTGTGTGACTTGAACCATTTGAACCACGCTTTCCTAAAATTCTCCAAATTAACGGAAGCTTACGATTCATATTCCTTACCACAGTTCTCAAATGCTGGTTCCATTTCATATCACTTTTAAACGTTACGTCCAGATATTTAAATGACGTGACTGTGACAAGCTGGACATAACTAACGCCATATACAAACATTACGGGTTTATTTTTCCTAATCATTCGCTTTAATTTATATTCTTCTACATTTAGAGCTAGCTGCGAATCATAACACCAACTAGAAATTTTGTCTAAGTCATCTTGTATCCTCCTAAAATCAATCCACTTCAACACCTTACCGTAAACCACAGCATCATCAGGAAACAACCGCAGAATGTTGTCCACCCTTTCCTTCAAATGTAGAGAACAACAGCGGTGCTGTCACCCTTCTCTGGGGTACTCCTGACGATGCCTTTGTCCCTGATGAATACTCTCTGTCGACGACAGCATACTGGGTTCTATGACTTAAAAAGTCTTCGAGAATCTCACATATCTGTGACCCTATTCCATACGCTCGTAGCTTCCTTAACAGCCTGCAATGGGGCACCTTCGAAATGCTTACCGGAAATCTAAAAATATGGTATCTGCCTTCTTTCATAGTTCACAGCGTATCATGTGGAAAAAGGACTAGCTGAGTTTCGCACGAGCGATGTGTTCTAAAACCATGCTGATTCCTACACACGAGCGTCTCAATCTTTATAATATTCGATATAAGAATATGTTCAAACATTGTGTCGCAAATCAAAGTTAGGGATATTGGTCTGTAACTTTGCAGGTCCATTCTTTTACCCTTCTTACATACAGAAGTCACCTGCGCTTATTTTTCAGTCGCTTGGGACTTAGTGCTTGGTGAGAGATTCGCAGTTAAAGCTTAGGTAAGGGGCCGATGCGTGAAGTACTCTTTGTAAAACCGAACTGAGGTTGCATCCGGACCTGGTGACTTATTTCCTTCCAAATATTTCACTTATCTCTCTACGCCAGGGATGCTTTTTACTATGTCGTGCATGGGGAAATCTATCCGATGGTCAAATGACGGTATGTTTGTTCGATTGTCCTGTGTAAACGACATCTTGAACGTGAAATTTATAACTTCGGCTTTCGTTTTGTTAGCTACAATTGTCACACTAGGCTGGTCAACAAGGGACTGGATGGAAGCCTTACCCCCAATTAACGATTTTACATAGAACCAGAATTTTCTCGGGTTCTCTACAAAATTTGTATGCTTTACACAAAGATCTTTTCCCAGAAGCACGAATCTTCAAAACCTTTTGCTTGTTGTCATTCGTGTTTTCTGTTTCGAACTGAAGTGCAATAGCCTCTGCTTCCTCAGATTTTTCTGAATTTCGTTATTAGACCATGGTGCGTTTTTTCCATCCTTAATAAACTTACTAGGCACACCATTCTCCAAATTACGATTTACAATCTGCTTGAACTTTGCCCGTAATTCCTCTCGTCCATGTTACTGGAGCTAAGTGATGTCAGTTCACTGTCTAGCTGAGATGCTAACAGCTGCTTATCTGCTCTTTCTAGCAGAAGCACTGTCATAGCCTTCTTGACTGTTTTATTAAGTTTCGTAACCATAATTGCTATAATGACTTCAAAATCACTAATCCCCGTTTCGATGCTGACGTTGTCGATAAGTTCCGGCCTGTCTGTAGCTAGAAGGTCTATGATGTTTCCATTGCGTGTGGGCTGCCGAACTAGCTTCTCAAGACAGTTATCAGAGAAATGTGTTCAACAGTACTTCCCACGACGGTCTGTCTTTAACCCCCGCAACGAATGAAACTACCTCCCGACTATACTCGGTACCTTAAAACCGCCTGCAACTAGTGTAACGTGAGTGTGTACGAGGGCTATTCCGAAAGTAAGGTCCGATCGGTCACGAAATGGAAACGACTATGAAAATCCAATAAAGCTTTGCACAGATGTGTTGGGTAGTGTCTCTAGTATAACCCCAGTTAGCATCACGTCGCTCTTCTCATTTCTGAGCTCGCAGTGAGTGCGTAAAGATGTCTAGAAAATAGTGTCTGCCGCCAAGTACGGGGGCCTGGTGAGAAATTTCCCCTGAAGCTATGCAGCTAACATTACATAACTGTCGTGCTGTTTCGTCTTCAAGACAATTCTCAGCCGCATTCTGCAGGGGCAATGAAGATGCTCCTGCATCGTTTTCAAATGGAAATGTGAGATTACCCACAATACAGCCCGTAATTGTCTCCCTCTGAATTTCAGCTCAGGTCACATGACCCGCTGGTTATGAAGACATTTCGGCACAAGACAACGAGCCGTAGGCCAGCGTAGAGAATTGGCGGAGAGCACTGGCGGCTGCCTTCTATAGCGAGGGTATGGGAAAGTTGGTACAACGCTACGATACACGTCTAAGTCGGGTCGGCGACTATGGAGATAAGTAGCTGCAAGGTGTATCTAACTGTTGCAAATAAAACATTTTTGATTTTTACCGTGGTTTCCATTTCGCGACCTATCGGACCTTACTTTCGGAATAGCCCTCGTATTTACGCGCTATTGATCGTAGACTTTCTTTGAATTTTAGCCTGAATATTCCCAGTTATTCTTTTATATGCCTAACAATTTCGATGTATGTCTATCTGTAATGTGCAGAGTTGCAGGCATTTTGCAATCGTAAAAAATGGTTGAACTGGCTCTCAGCACTAAGGGACTCAACTTCTGAGGTCATCAGTGCCCTAGAACGTAGAACTACTTAAACCTAACTAACCTAAGGACATCACACACATCCATGCCCGAGGCAGGATTCGAACCTGCGACCGTAGCGGTCGCGCGGTTCCAGACTGAAGCGCCTAGAACCGCTCGGCCACCATCGGCCGGCTAGTGCAATCTTATTTTCCAAAAAATAATAATAGAAATTCAGTCGGTCTTCTGACTAATGACGATGGCAGTAGGTGTCATGTTTAGCATCACTATTGTTCTGAATAAACAGTCTGTAAGGCAGTATCATGAGCATTTTCATATTATTTTCTAGTTGTGCTATAATCTGCAGCGAAGTGTGGTCGTTGGAAGATTACTAGTAAATGAAACCTGACTTAACGTTCCCATCTGATATCTTGAATTTCAAATGTCATTAAAGGGGGACAAATGCCACATGGTGCGCATAAACCGGAAAAGGAATCAGGCATTATCGTATTACTGCATTAATGTTTTTCTGGCACCTATCACTTCAGTTAAATACAGTACTTTGGGCTAGTAGTACGAAGCTATATACAAACAAATGTATGAAACTGTAAATACAGAAAAACAATAAAAACTTTTGGATGAGGAGGAGGAGTACTGGCAAAGTACATTTTCTGTACTAAATAGATCGCTTACACAGCATTAGCGATATATGTCCGAATATATGTTGTAGTATTTGCCAAACTGTTATACATGAGAGTGAGATAACTTTTTGTGGAGATGGTGAACTTACTGGGCTCGTTGAATAAAGCAGCTGATCCACAGCTTGTGTGGGCATGAAATGGAGTGATGATACAGGCCTCATCGTAAGTAAAGCTGGAGGCAGATTTCAGATCAGTGTTAAATAAAGGTCCAAGAGATTTTCTTTAGCACTCTAAGTATCGCTTCCACAGAGATATCAAAGACAAAGTTAAAGTAATTACTAATACGTACGGAATAAGTTAAGCAGTCATTCTTCACGCGCTCAGTAGGCAATTGGAATGACAAGAAACGGTGAAATGTGGTACAATCTTAAGTACCCCCTATCAGAGCGGGAGTGCCAGATCGGGAGGGAACGGAGAGGAGGAGGTCGAAAGGAAGGACGATGGGAGTCATACACCCTCATCTTCACCAAATAACCTTTTACTAAAAGCGTTTATATGTCTGCCAACTGCTTTGCGGCAGTGGTAACACCGGTTCCCGTCGGATCACCGAAGTTAAGCGCTGACGGACTGGGCTAGCACTTGGATGGGTGCCGAGCGTTGTTGGCAAGCGGACTGCACTCGGCCCTTGTGAGGCAAACTGAGAAGGATCTTGGCTGCGAAGTAGCGGCTCCGGTCTCGTAAACTGACATACGGCAGGGAGAGCGGTGTGCTGACCCCATGCTCCTCCATATCCGCATCCAATGACGCCTGTGGGTGAGGATGACACGACGGTCGGTTGGTACCGTTGAGCCTTCCAAGGCCTGTTCGGACGGAGTTCAGTTTAGTTTATATGTTTACGTACATAAATTTCCAGGCGTCTTATATGACAATCCATAGGATGCACGTGAATATGTATGTCGGTTCCATATTTCCTAAACCATTGGATCGATTTCAAGCAGTCTTGGTCCACACAGCGCTAATTGTCAGGAAACAATCGTTGTGGAGGGTAAGGATACCGACGTATCAAACGGTTAGGGGTGGGGGTGAAAGAGTAGTGTAGCCCATGACTCACGAATACACACTTTCTATTCATCCAACATGACAGAAGGAGAGAACGTATGAATTACAACAAACTTTACAAATAATTTCAAACCTTTCCGAAAAATTTTCGCTCTGACAACCCCCTCCCCCCAAATTAATGAAAGGAAAGAGGATTATCGCTTACTACATTTTTGTTGCTCATGCTGTAAAGCTGCCGCATCATGCTTGACGTTTTGATTTATTACGTGTTTACTACTAACTATGTTCCTCACATATTTCGCAGACAGTAGTCACATTGGCTGGTGAAAAAAAAAATGGTTCAAATGGCTCTGAGGACTATGGGACTTAACAGCTGTGGTCATGAGTCCCCTTGAACTTAGAACTACTTAAACCTAACTAACCTAAGGACATCACAAACATCCATGCCCGAGGCAGGATTCGAACCTGCGACCGTAGCGGTCACGCGGTTCCAGACTGAAGCGCCTAGAACCACACGGCCATATCGGCCGGCTTGGATGGTGAATGTAAGTACAAAAATTTATCACTGTACGGCAAATAGTTTAGGGATACGGCGTCATAAACACTGAACTCCGACCGAACAGGCCTTGGAAGGCCCAACGATACCATCCGGCCACCGTGTCATTCTCAGCCCACAGGCATCACTTGATGCGGACATGGAGGGGCATGTGGTCAGCACACCGCTCTCCCCGCTGTATGCCAATTTGGAAGACCGAAGCCTCTACTCAGTCAAGTAGATCCTCAGTTTGCCTCACAAGGGCTGAGTGCACCCCACTTGCCAACAGCGCCCGGCAGACCAGATGGCCACCCCTCGAAGTGTTAGCCTAGCCCGACATCGCTTAACTTTCGTGATCTGATGGGGACCGGTGTTATCACTGCAGCAAGGCTGTTGGCTTATAAATACTGAGCTGCGTGAAAATGAAACTGCTGGGCAAATTCGCTCATGGTATAGGTGAAATATGTGTACAAATACGTGTGAGATATGCTACATATGAGTGAAATGTATTTTACATATGCGATTGTAGTCTTTCTCGGCGTATTCAACTGATGAATTCTTCTCGGTTTTCAGCCGAGTGGTGGCGTCGTCTTCTGGCAACGTTTCAATGAGTTTCGTACCCATCACTTCGCCAGAAGATGATGGGCACGAAACTCATTGAAAGGTTGCGACAAGACGACGCCACCACTCGGCTGATAACCCGAGAAGAATCCATCAATGTATTTGACATTTTGACATGCGTCTCCGCAGGCAAATGCACGGGTAAAAAGCTCATCTCAAACCCCTGGAACGATTTCAAGGAAATTTGCTACACATATTAGTTATGATATAGAAAGAAATACTGTAGGGGTAAGAATCACCAGCCTCTTATCAGCGTGCGGGTAATAATGTGAAGAGTGAAGGGTGGAGGTCCAGAAGGACAGCGAGAGAGATGGCAGAAGCAGATGGACACAAATTGGGGCAGAGATGGAGTTGGAAATGGAGAGGGGAGAGGAGGAGGTAGACCGAGAAAGGAGAGAAAAAATGGTTCAAATGGCTCTGAGCACTATGGGACTTAACATCTATGGTCATCAGTCCGCTAGAACTTAGAACTACTTAAACCTAACTAACCTAAGGACAGCACACAACACCCAGCCATCACGAGGCAGAGAAAATCCCTGACCCCGCCGGGAATCGAACCCGGGAACCCGGGCGTGGGAAGCGAGAACGCTACCGCACGACCACGTGATGCGGGCGAGAAAGGAGAGAGACAGAGAGAGGAGGTAGTAGGAGACTGATATAGCGTGAGATTGAGTACGCGGTGGAGGGAGAGAGAGTGGGCGGTCTCTTATCAGAGTGCGGGTAATAATGTGAAGAG